>NW_024870894.1:0-197500 GCF_019054845.1 Dipodomys spectabilis | reverse complement strand
AGTTTACACTCACACCAACAATGAAGTAAGATTCCCTTCTGTCCACATCCCCTCCAGCATCTGTTGTTATTAGAGTTCTTGATTTTTGCCATTCTAACTGGGGTGAGGTGGTATCACAATGTTGTTTTGATTTGCATTTCCTTTATGGCTGGGGAGGTTGAGCATTTCTTCATGTGTCTCTAGGCTATCCTTTCTTCTTCAAAGAAGTTTCTCTTTAAGTCTTTAGCCCACTTATTTATTGGGCAGTTGTTTCTTTGTGGATTTGTTGTTGGGGGATTTAATTTTGTGAGTTCCAAATATATTTTAGATATGAGACCCTTGTCCGTTGTATGGCTAGTGAAGATCTTCTCCCAATCCGTGGGCTTTCTATTGATCTTGCTAGCTATGTCCTTTGCCATGCAGAAGCTCTGCAACTTCATGCAATCCCATTTGTCAAACTTTTCTTTGATTTGTTGTGTTTCCGGGTCTCTATTAAGAAAATTTCCTTCTGAGCAAAGGAGACCTAGGGTTTCTCCTATTCCATCTGTAATGTTTTCAGAGTGTCTGCTTTGACTCCGAGGTCTTTGATTCAATTGGAGTTGATTCTGGTGCAGGGTGATATATAAGGATCTAGTTTTAATTTTCTACAAGTAGTTAACCAATTTTGCCAGCACTATTTACTGAAGAGGCTGTCTTTCTTCCATTCTATTGTTTTAGCTCCCTTATCGAAGATTAGATGGCTATAGGTCTGTAGGTTCATTTCTGGGTTTTCAATTCTATTCCATTGGTCCTAAGGTCTGTTCTTGTGCCAGTACCAAGCTGTTTTGATTACTATGGCTTTATACTAGAGTTTGAAATTTGATATTGATATTCCTCCAGCAGTGTTCTTTCCGTTGAGGAGCATTTTTGCTATTCGGGGTCTTTTATTGTTCCATATGAATTTTTGGATTGCCTCTTCTATTTCCTTGAAGAATGAAGTTGGAATTTTGATAGGTATCGCATTGAATTTGTAGATAGCCTTGGGAAGTATTGCCATTTTCACCATGTTATCTTTCCAATCCAGGAGCATGGGAGGTTTTGCATTTTCTCAGTACTGTTTTGATTTCCTTTTTCAATTTTTAAAATTTTTCATCATAGAGGTCCTTCACTTCTTTGGTTAAGTTAATTCCGAGGTATTTTATTTTTTGTGGAGCTATTACAAATGGGGTTGCTTTCTTAATTTTAGCCACACTTTTCTCATTTTTGGCATACAGAAAAACCATTGATTTTGTGGGGTTAATTTTATACCCTGCTACATTGCCAAAGTTTTGAATCAGCTTGAGGAATTTGGGAGTGGAATTTATGGGATTTTTTAAATACAAGATCATGTCATCTGCAAAAAGGGAGAGTTTTATTTCTTCTTTTCCAATTTGGATACTCTTTATGTTTGCATCTTCTCTTATTGCTGTAGCTAGGCATTCTAATACTACATTGAAGAGAAGTGGAAAGAGTGGACATCCTTGTCTTGTTCCTGAGTTAAGAGGAAATGGCTTTAGTTTTTCACCATTAATTATAATGCTGGCTGTAGGTTTGTCATATAGAGCCTTTATTGTATTGAGGAATGTTTCATGGATTCCTACTTTTTCCAAAACCTTCATCATAAACGGGTGTTGGATCTTGTTGAATGCTTTTTCTGCATCTATTGAGTTAACCATGTGGTTCTTATCCTTGCTACTGTTGATGTGATGAATAATATTAATTGATTTGCATATATTGAACCAGCTTTGAATCCCTGTTTGATCGTGTTTTATGATTTTTTGGATGAATTGTTGAAGTCGATTGGCCAAAATTTTGTTGAGAAGTTTTGCATCAATGTTCATCAAAGAAATTGGTCTATAATTCTCTTTCTTTGATGAGTCCCTGCCTGGTTTTGGGATGAGTGTTATGATTTCTTCATAGAATGTGTTCGGTAATGAACTTTCTCTTTCAATTTCATTGAATAGTTGGAGGAGTATTGGTGTGAGCTCTGCTTTGAAGGCCTTGTAAAATTCTGCTGTAAAACCATATGGTCCTGGACTTATCTTAGCTGGGAGGTCTCTTATTGCAGTTTCTATTTCAATGCTTGTTATGGGCCTGTTAAAGTGGTTTAACTAATCTTGGTTTAGTTTTGGCATGTCAACATTTGCTAGGAAAAGGTCCATTTCTGCCAAGTTCTCAAACTTATTAGCATAAAGTTTTGAGAAGTATTCCCTTATAATGTTCTGAATCTTGGTTGTTTCCGTGGTGATGTTTCCATTCTCATCTCTGAGTTTACTTATTTAGGTGTGTTCTCTTCTTTTTCTGATAAGATTTGCTAAGGGTCTGTCAATTTTGTTAATTTTTTCGAAGAACCAACTTTTTGTTTTGTTGATTCTTTCTATAGTTTTTTTGGTTTCTAATTCTTTTAATTGATTTAATTTTAATTATTTTTTTCCGTCTACTGGACTGGGTTTTATCTTACTGCTCTTTTTCAAGGAGGTTTAGATGTGTCATTAAATTGTTGGTTTCAGATCTCTCCAATTTGTTGATGTAGGAGCTCAGAGCTATAAACTTGCCTCTGAGTACTGCCTTTGCTGTGTCCTAGAGGAGCTGGTAATTTGTGTGCTCAATTTTGTTGAATAGCTTTAGCATTTGAATTTCCTTTCTAATTTCTTCCATAACCCACTCGTGATTCTGCAGTGTGTTGTTCAGCCTCCATTATTACCGGACTTTCTTTGGTGGCTTTTGTTGTTGAGTTCTAATTTTATTACCTTGTGGTCAGAGAGAATGCAAGGTATAACTTTAAAGTTTCTTAATTTGGACAAGTTTGCTTTGTGGCCTAAAATGTGGTCTATTTTAGAAAATGTTCCATGTGCTGCTGAGAAAAACATGTGTTCTGTTGCTCCTGGGTGAAATATTCGGTAGATGTATGTTAAAACTAGTTGATCTATGCAGCTGTATATATCTATGGTTTCTCTGTTGAGTTCTTTCCGAGTTGATCTATCTATTGGGGAGAGTGGTGTGTTAAAATCCCCAACAATTAATGTCTTTGGATCTATGTGGGATTTGAGGGAAAGTAATGTTTCTTGGATAAATTTGGGTGCTCCATTGTTTAGCAAATAGATATTTAGAATTGTAATATCCTCCTGAAGTAGAGATCCCTTAATTAGTATGTAGGGACCTTCTTCATCTCTTCTCACGAATTTTAATTTGAAGTCTATTTTATCTGATATTACGATTGCAACTCCTGCCTGTTTATGGGGGCTGTTTGCTTGGTAGATTTTGTTCCAGCATTTAACATTGAAAATGTGTTTGTTTTTATGGGCAAGATGTGACTCCTGAAGGCAGCAGAGAGAAAGATCTTGTTTTTTAAACCAACTAGACAGTCCAAGACGCTTAATAGGACAGTTAAGTCCGTTAATGTTGATAGATAGGACTGAGAGGTATTTGGGAGTTCCTGCCATGTTATCCACCTTCTTGGGGGGCTGCAAAAACTGGGTTTTTCCTATGGTTCTTGGATTCTCAGTTTGGGTGCAGTTTCTTGGCCTTTATTGTGGTCTTGTTAGTTGTCTATGAATAGGACATCTATAAGAATCTTTTGTAGGGCTGATTCGGTGGAGATGTGTTGTTTCAATTTTTCTTTGCTATGGATGGTTTCTATTTGGCCTTCATTTATGAAGGAGAGTTTAGCTGGGTACAGTATTCTTGGTTGATAGTTGTTTGTTTTTAGGGCATGTCATACATCTTTCCAGGCTCTTCTTGCTTTGATTTTCTCTGCTGAGAAATCTGAGGTGATTCTAATTGGTTTCCTTTTATAGGTGATTAATCTTTTCTCCTTGACAGCTTTAAGGCTCTTTTCCTTGGTCTGAGTTGATCCTGTGTGGATTATAATGTGACGGTGGGATGTCCTATTTTGTTCTGGTCTATTTGGAGTTCTAAAAGCTTCTTGTATCTGAATAGGCCTACCTTTTTGCATGTTTGGGAAGATCTCTGCTAGGATCCTGTGAAACAAATTTCGTAGACAATTCAATTCTGTTTCTAGGTGCTCTTCTACACCAATTATCCTTAGATTAGCTCATCTGAGGCTGTCTTCCAAGTGTTGGATAGATCTATCATATTTCTTGGACTTGTCTTGGATGGTTGTATGTTCTTTCTCTATAATATCTAGGCTGTCTTCAATCCCCGAGATTCGATATTCTTCATGGTCTAACCTGTGTCAAGACATTCTACTTTGTTTTTTATTTCTTTCCTTCTAATTGGTCAGATTTGATAGCTTCAAATTCTTTGTTGAAGCTTTGTTTTAGATCTTGTATTTACTTCTTTTCTTTCTTAATTTGGTGGTCAGTGTTTATTCTCAAATCACCTTGTTGATTGGTTATGGTTTCCTTGGACTCCCATTCCTTCTGTAGGGTTCCATTCAGCATTCCCTTTGTGGTCTCCCTGACTTCCTTCAGCTCTTTGTTAGTGGAACCCATGAATGCCTTTAGTGATCTTTGTGTATTTTCATCCTGCTCTCTCAATTCCTGTATTACTGTTTGCTTAGCTTCCTCCCATTCATGCCATTCCTGTAGTTCTCTTTGAGTGTTCTCAACCTTTTCATGCCATTCCTGCCTTTCTCTTTGAGTATTCTCAAGCTGCTCACACAAATCCTGTATCCGTTTTTGAGTAGCTTCCTCAAGCTCATGATATTCCTGTATAAACCTTTGGATTGCCTCCTTTCTCTCCGTATCACGCTCATACAGAGTCCTTTGTAGGTTTTCAATCTCTTCCTGCATTGACCTTTTGTTTGCATCCTCTCTCCCCTATCATGCTCATACATACAGAGTCCTTTGTATGTTTTCAATCTTTTCGTTTATCATATTTCCCAGCAGTGTTTGTAGAGCTATTTGGGAACTCTCCTCTGGATTATTCATTATCTGTTCTGTCCGTGATTATCTTGAGTGGGAGTGGAGATCCCCGGACTTGCCATTTTTCTTGTGTTTTTCCGGCTTACTCTGCCCATTTGGGATTTAAATAACACCAGTTTTGTGCTAGAACTCTATCTTAAGGCAAGCATCAACCAAAGTCAGAATTTCCACAGTCAATAGTCTGCAGATCCAATCTAGTTCAACAGATATATATTAATGGGCTACGAACCGCAGAGAAGAATTTGGAAAACCAGAAATTATTAAGTTTAGGGAGTAATGTGGGTAAAAAAGTAGGAATAGAGTGATGTGGGAAGGTACAGGGAAAGTAAACTTAACTAAGTCCTAATCTCAGAGCAGGAAATAGTTTGGATAGGATGAAAGTAGAGAGAGAGAGAAAAGAAGAAATAGAAAGGGAAAAAAAGAGACCAGAAAAAAATAGAAAAGTAAAAATTACAAATATTATGCAGAACAAACTATTCAAAGAACGTGAATATAATGAGAGAAGGGGAAGGATATAAAGGAGATGTGAAAAATTTAAAAATAAAAATACCTAAAATATTATATAGGTATAAAGAGGTAGTGCTGCTATTAAGGGATTTAAGTCTCAGAAGTTTTGAATTGAGTAATAAATTTGTGGATTATGTGTGTACACAATGGGAGATAGGATCTAATAGTCAACTACAGGTTTATCTGAGGATGTGCAGAACAATTAGGTCACATAAAGAAGAACGAAAGAGAAGCAAAGGTGAAAAGGATTAGAAAGAAAGAAAAAAGATCAGAAGTTCAGTAGAGCTAAACAAAAAACAAAAAGAAATTAAAAAAAAAAGCAAGAGAAAAAAAGAAAGAAAAAGGCACACACCCATGTATCCCTAAAATAAAAATTATAAGAGGAAAAAAAAGTTACTAGAAAACAATTTTTTTTCAAAAAAGGTAAAAGTTAAAAATTAAAAAAAGTTTTACGAAAGAAAAGAAAATTTATAAAAGGAAAAAAAAGAAGAAGAAAAAGCAGAAAAAAAAAGTTCTTTGATTTTTTTGGGAAGGTGGGAAAAATCCTGTATCTCCCTTGTGTCCCTAATCAGCCTCTTGTTGGAGTCTCTGGTCTGCTTGTGGTCCTGTGGCTTGGTTGGTTTCTTAAGTCCGTTTGTTTGGACAGGCAGAAAAATGCTCTGCTTTACCCAGGATTTTGCGATCCTCCTCCCAGGTTAGTTCAATGGGTGGGAGATCTGCTTTGAGTATCACAAAAGAGGGAGATGGCTCTTTCCTCAAGTTTGGAGATGAAGTGATGAGGCCAGGTTCTGGGTAGTGTTGAGGCCTTTCAGAAAACAGTAGCTTTTCCCAGGGGCTAGTTTGTGAGAAACTCACAGAGCCCAGACTGGAGCCACACTCAGGGTTCATGTTTACTGAATTTCAATTGATTTTCAAGGCTGCTAAAGGGAGGCGCAGCCTATGGTTCTGATTACCCAGTGCAGAAAGCCACTTCTGGGGCTGGTGCCTGAGCTAGGTGACTTTTCCCTGGGTGGAGCTGAGTCTGGCAGGTCAATTTAGGTTTTTGTGACCTGCTAAGTGACTCTAGATTTCTTCCAAGGCCTGAGTTGGTGCTAGCAGCTCCACTGAGCTTTGTCAGTATCCAAGATGGAGATCTCTGGTACTGGGGGAGGCGGAAGGGTGGCCTTCCCTCCTCTGCTCCCTGAGAAAGAGTGAGGACGTCAGGCTTCTACTCACTCCGTCTTGGTTCCTGGGTCGTCTCTGGTCTGTGAACTGCAGGATGAAGATGTCCGCTCCTTGTCGGTTCTTGCTGGTGTTGATTAGAATCCACTGCCCCGCTGGGTCTGACTCCTTCGTCCTGGACTCTCTGTGATTCAGGTATGGCGGGTTCGGCCACTGCCGCCACCATTGCCGTCGTGGCAGTGGCGGCTGCTGGCAAGAGCTCAGGTCTGTCTCCTTGCCTGGCTTTTCCTTCTCTGGCCTAACTCTCTGTCCTGTGATAGCACACTTGTTGTGATTCTCTGGCTTAGGACTGGTCACTGGTACTCTAAAACTGCTTTCTATGCGAGAGCTTGATTAGCCTCCAGCTTCTCCTCCGCCATCTTCCTGGAACTCTTAGCAATCTAATCTTTGATAAGGGAGTTAAAAAATTAAAATGGAAGAAAGACAGCCTCTACAGTAAATGGTGCTGGCAAAATTGGTTACTCACTTGTAGAAAACTAAGGCTAGATCCTTAGATATCACTCTGCACCAGAATCATCTTTAAATGGATCAAAGACCTCGGAGACAAAGCAGACATTCTGAAAACATTACAGGATGCAATAGGAGAAACCCTAGGTCTTGTTGGACAGGCTGAAATTTTCTTAATAGAGACCAGAAACACAACAAATCAATGAAAGGTTGGACAAATGGGATTGCATGAAATTGCAGAGCTTGTGCACGGTAAACAACATAGGTAGCAAGATCAATATAAAGCCCACGGATTGGGAGATCTTCACAAGCCATACAATGGACAAGGGTCTCATATCTAAAATATACTTGGAACTAAAAGAATTATATCTATTTTAATGTCTGTTCTAAAGTTTACAGCATTTCTATGTGAAGAAATGCCTATTTGTGAAAAATAGGCTTGGAAAACCTATGATTTTACATTTCAATTCCAAAGTTCTAAAATGTATATAATAAAACGAGATAATATATTTTATGTGAATTACATGTCAACCAAAAAAAACTGTTGTTAAAAATACTCCACACAAAATCATAATACCTAGAAAGATGTTTTCTATGTTGGCTAAAAATGTGTCAACTACAGTTTTTGAAACAAAGATGTGATTCTGTTTATTTTGAATGTATACAACGATAACTCAGTCAACAAGTGTTTGTGATGACTGGATTACCTAGGAATTATGTATCGCTTATAAGTAATTGATATTTTCTGGAAGAAACTTTTATCTAATGACAGAAGACACAAATCTATGCATCTGCATTTTATGAAAGACATATGTTACTTGCTCTATCCAATTGCTTTATTCTACTTTGCTAGGAAAAATGTGTTCTCGAGATAAGAACCAATAGTAGTGAAATGAAACAAAATACACAATCATTTTGATTTATTTGTGAAAATAATAAATCAGATAAAACAATTCCACTTAAGGGACTCCAATGTTCTTGTCTATGAACATGTTCCTAAATGGCAACATCCATTGACTTTTTGGAATTTTAATTTTTACGAACATATGAAAACTAGAACAAGGAAACAAATATAGTCTTATAGCAAACCAGCCTCAGAAAAATTTTCTTAATTGTTTTTAAATTACAAAAGTATTAATACCATTAAGAAAATGATCCTTTCTATGGAAATCATTTAAAAATGTTTATCACTTATTATAGTACAAATACCAAACAAGAGTAATTTTATATAGTTATTACAAATATCATTTTATTACTATCATAAAAAAGAATAAAAGACCAGTCCCAATGTATTAACTACCTATCATTATTCTTAATTTGTAATCATTATGTAAATATCTTAAACAAACTAGTCATGTCTTTAACATAGACATAAATATTCTCTACTTTTTAGAATACATTTTCCAAGGGAAGGTATTCATTTTTCTAAGAAATGTTCACAGCACTTAAAAGATGCTTTGCGAAATTAATGTGATATATTATTTGTTGTGGTTGTTGTTTGCAAAGCCTTGGCATTGTCCCTAGGCCTTTTTCTGCCCAAGAAAAGCACTCTACTACTTGAAGCACAGAGCTAATTCCTGTTTTTTAGTGGTTAATTTGAGATAAGAATGTAACAATTAATTTTCTGTCTGGACTAGTTTTGAAAACAATTCTAAGATCTCAGCCTCCAGAATAGTTAGAATTATATGTGTGAGTTACCAGAACTTAGATTGATGCATTTTGTTAAATTTTAATAATGGTTTAAGATGTTTGTTTCAGTATAATGTACATCATTCTACACATACATTTAGATATATGAAAATATTGCTGATGAAAATTCCCTCTAAAAATGTATGACTTTCTACACATAACCTTTATATGTATATCTATATCTATATCTATCAATCTATCTATCTCTTTATCTATATATACTTCTGAAGACAAAATTCCTCTAAAAATTTTATGGTGCTTTCAGCCACACTTTTCTCGTTGTTGGCATAGAGAAAAGTCATTGATTTTTGGGAGTTAATTTTATACCCTTTATTGTTGGTGGGAGTGTAAACTTGTTCAACCACTTTGGAAAGTCTATGGAGGTTCCTCAAAAGACTCCACATAGAGCTCCCCTATGACCCAGCAATCCCACTTTTGGGCATTTATCCAAATGTTTACAAACAAGACCATACTAAAGCTACCAGAACAACTATGTTTATTGCAGCATTATTTACTATAGCTAAGATATGGAACCAACCCAGATGCCCTTCAGTAGATGAATGGATCAATAAAATGTGGTATATATACACAATGGAATTCTATGCCTCCATCAGGAAGAAAGACATTGCCCCATTTGTTAGGAAATGGAAAGACTTGGAAAAAATATATATTAAGTGAAATAAGCCAAGCCCAAAGAATCATAGGTCCCATGGTTTCCCTCATTTGAAATATCAAGTATATGTATGAGTCAAGCAGAAAAGGTCAGATAAGGTGATGTTAGGAAAATGAACCCTAAGATATGTATTTAAATGTTTTTTTCTTTCATGTATTTGTTTCTAACACATTTATTTTTGTCTTTTCTTATTTGGTACTGGGGATCGAACCCAGGACGTTGCACTTGCTAGGCAAACGCTTTGCCACTGAGCTACTTCCCAGCCCTCTAATGCATTTATAAGATTATTTCTTTGTTGCTTCGTATGTCCCTCCCCCACAGTATAAGCCCTGCTTTCACTTTATTTGATGTCAGTATAATTAGTGGAGTGGAAGGGGAAAAACAAGTCGTTTGAATAAGGATACAGGTGGACCTGTTGCAACAATGAGAAGTACAAGTTGACATGTCGAAAATGAACTTTACAACTTTGATGGGGGGGGGAGATTCGGTGGGGGGGGGTAGGGGGAAGGCTGGGAAGGGATGGGAAGGGGAAATAAAGGAGGAGGCTACAATGCTTGATAAGAAATGTACTCATTATCTTACTCAAGTAAATGTAACCCCTCTGTACAGTATTTTCACCATAAAAAATAAAAAAAGATAATAAAAATGTAATTAAAAGTAAAAAAATTTGTTACAGTACATTTGGTTTAGTAAACCAACTCAACTACAGCCTTTTCCTGATGCAACTACAGGTACATCACATGTCCTTGTTTCTGAGAATAAGAAAAAGTTGCCACCGGCCTTGTACACATGTATGATGTACATACTAACGGCCTTGCATTAATGAAGTCTTGAAATTCTAAATAATATCTAAATAAGAAGCTCCCTATCTTCATTTTCACATTTGGGGATCACTAAGTACCAAAGTTATGTAAAAGGCTAGGGTAAGTATATGGAAATGAAATCTGTCTCCTAATATTATAAAGATAAATTACACCATTTTGAGTTACACTTTCTAAAATAATAACAAAAAGTAAAACAGAAACAGAAACTCAATTTTCTTTCCTTCTTATCATTCCAACAGAAATTTGAGAATCCAGTAAAGATACAGCAATCCTAGGTTGGTATAGGATGTTATAGGATCACTAGATAGTGCAAAAAAGTTAACAAAAATGCATCTCCTGATACAATGGAAACAAAATCTACACCTGTAGATTGTGATATAGGTAGAAAATAGTTTCTACTCTTCTAAGTCATTTCCTGTCAGGAAATGACACAAGGGTTTGCAGCTTATAACCCAGCAACAAATAATGCTTCTAAATGTAAACAATCATGATACTAAGAGTAATCAAGGCTACTCCCATTGCTATCGCTGATAAATAAGAATGATATTGGGGAATAGTCAATCTTCAGCATTTTCCTACCTTTCCTTTTCTCCAACATGACAAGTCCTAGGCAAGATATGTAAAATATTAACAAAGGATTTTTTATATTTTTTTATTATGCACACTAAAGCAAATACACTTTCTCTTTGCAAGCCTGACTTTGAAAGAGTCAGACCCTCACAATTATTTTATAGAAAAAAGTTTAGTCCTTTGACTTAGGTATTTTCCTGCCTTTCAACGTTGCTCCCTATTATTTTGGCAACTACATAGAAAAACAAGATAAATCCATTAAGCTTATGTTGGATTGTTCAAGGTCAAGCTGTCTTCAATGTTTTCTGTTCCCTTCTTCACTGCTAATTAAGGTTTAATTGTTGCTCTTTAAATGATAACAAAACGTGATACTTTAACACATATTCTCATTGAAACCGGTGAAAACAGGAAGTCTGCGATTGCTTTTTTAATTATTTTCATATATTTTCCTTGGATATCTTCATTATTGCCTTTATTCTCGTCTTCTAATCAGGAACACAGTGTTACACAAAAAGATCTTCTTATGATATAGGATGTTAGGCAGGAAAAAAATAGATGTATAATTCATATCTTAAGAGACCGAGAAACTCAGAAGACATCTTGCTATTACTGGCATGGTTAAGATGACTTGAATGTGTTGGTTCCTCAGCTAAGTGAAATGCAATAAAATGTTACAGTTGTTGCAAACAATGAATATATCATATACTTTTCTGCTCCAATGAGATGAAATCTCTGACAAGGTTGGAGGGCATATCGATTTTATGGTAGAAGGGTTAACGTTAGAAATCCAAGGGAGATTACTAAAACAGCACTGCCTATCACAAATCAGTTCATTATACTTGTGGCATATTAGTACATAAACATACAAATATGAATTGAGTGAGAAATGTCTGATTTATACAGTTGATTCAATGACAACTAAAACCAGAAAACACTTCTCTACATTTATATAAACTAGTATATCTATTGATGACTTTAAAAATTTTAGAATATGTTTTAATGTTTATGTCAAATTATTTGTTTATTTCTAACTATTTATTTTTAATTGTTGTCAGTCGTGGGGCTTGAAATCTGGGCCTGGACACTGTCCCTCAGCTCTTCAGATCAACACTAGTGCTCTACCACTTGGGCCACTGCCAGTTTTCTGGTGGCTCATTGGAGATAAGAGACTCGTGGACTTTCCTGCCTAGGCTGGTTTTGAACCATGATTCTCAGCTCTCAGACTCCTTAGTAACTATGGTTACAAGCATGAAACATTGGCACCTGTCTACCTAATTATTTTTAATCATTTATGAAAAGGGGATTGGTAATCACATTCTTTTATATGTTGTGTAATGATCAAGCTATATCACATCGACTAATTTCTTTATGTAACATTTCGTTTTTGTGAGACTTCTAAAAGTCTTATCTTTTGGCTGTGATAAAATATCTATTCTTAACTATAATCACTTTGCTTCTTGTTGCATACAATTGATATATTTAGTTTTAGTCTTGGAAGTCTTCTAAACTCATGTAAAACATGAGTTGTAACGTGAAAGAAATTTATGGTTCCATTACTTGCCTTAAGAAAACAATTATGCCTTTTGTTTATAATTATATTTCTGTGGGAATGTGTAAAATTCATTTATTTCACTGTTAAACTTGATAAGTTATATTATATCAAGTAGATTCAAACTTATATTTGAAAATTGCACACTTACCTAAACACACTTCCACTTTCTTCTTCCTCATAATTAAAATAACAGTAAAGTAAAGCTTGGTGTTAGCCGTTCATTTGTAGAATCCTAGAAAGTCAGAGTCTAAGGCCTGAAGATTTTGGTTCAATGGCAGCCTAAATAGGCAAAAATGTGAAAACATATCTCCAATTGTCCAGCAAGAAAGAGAAGGTGAAGAAGTGGCTCAAGGAATAGAGTGTCATCAGCCATGAGCAAAACATTCAAGGGAGCCCATTAAACATTGATTTCAAGCCCTAAAAATGACCCATACACATGACAACAACAACAAAAAAGTACTATGAAAATCAGTAATGAAGACAAAATAGTAGAAAAGATCCTGAGAAATGTTTTGTGAACATATGGAAGACAGAAGTCATTTGACAATATTTTGATTCATGAGAGGGAAAAGTCACTGTCTCATTTGTATAATCTCATTGTACTTTTTGTGTTGAAACCTGGCTCCTGGATAACTTGTGAAAGAGTAGATTGGATTACCTGAAATAGCAGAAATTGCCTGTAACTATGCACCATCTCACTCTGCAAAAATCTAAAATTGTACCTATTAATTTAAATAAAACCTCATGATAGAAACAGTTTGGTTCACATACACAAGGATGCTTATTTTGAGGCTTCAGACCAGTGCTTTTGATTATAACCACTCCTGCTTTACCCCCATCCCCATGTGCATCTAAACCTTACTAAGCTGCACCAACCCAAGGCTTTGAACTACAGCCCCTTGCCTTAATCTCGTTTTTCTCCTGCTTCAACTCATTTCACATGGTATCTCTGTCTTAGATTTAGTTGCTTTCATTCTAATCTCCACCAAAAAACTCTTATATTCATGTCAACACACTATAAATAACCTAGTTAGAATAGGGAGTAAAGCTTTAGAATTGGCTGAGGCTCCCATTTGTATATTTGCTCCCTAATAAATCTGTGCTACACTATCTCTTTTTTTTTCCATGGTTTTTCAGTCAGACAAATGATTGATTTGGTTTGATGTAATTCCATTTATCCAGACTTATTTTGGAAGTTTTGACCTGTGCCAAGGAGCTCTCTTGTTTCCCCTAACTATTCCTTTAGTATTCTAAAGGTATCTGGACTTACATTGAGGTCTTTGATCAATTTGTAATCGATACTGGTGCAGGGGGATATATAAGAATCTAACTACAGTTTTCTGTGTACAGCCAATTCTTTTTTTTTTTTTTTTTTTTTTTTTTTTTTTTTTAAATTTTATTTTATTTTATTTGAGAACATACTGTACAGAGGGGTTACAATTACATGGGCAGGATAATGCATACATTTCTTACCAAGCATTGCATCCTCCTCCTTTGTTTACCCTTCACCTCCCTTCCCAGCCTCCCCCCTCCCTCCCACCCAATCATACCCCCCCCCCCCACCGACATTGTAAAGCTGGTTTTGACATGACATTTTGTACTTCTCATTGTTGCAACAGGTCCACCTGAATCCTTAAACGACTTGTTTGTCCCCGTCTCCTCCACATGTTATACTGACATCAAATATAGTGAAAGCAGGGGTTACACTGTGGGGGAGGGACATACAAAGCAACAAAGAAATAATCTTATAAATGCATTAGAAACACATGCATGAAAGAAACAAAAACATTAAAATACATATTTGAGGTTTTGTTTTCCTAACATCACATTATCTGACTTTTTCTGCTTGACTCATACCTATACTAGATATTGCAAATAAGGGAAACCATGGGACCTATGTTTCTTTGGGCCTGGCTTACTTCACTTAATATAATTTTTTCCAAGCCTTTCCATTTCCTAACAAATGGGGAAATGTCATTCTTTCTGATGGAGGCATAGAATTCCATTGTGTATATATACCACATCTTCTTGATCCATTCATCTACTGAGGGGCATCTGGGTTGGTTCCATGTCTTAGCTATGGTAAATAATGCTGCAATAAACATAGTTGTGCTGGTAGCTTTAGTGTGGCCTTGTTTGTGATCATTTGGGTAAATGCCCAAAAGTGGGATTGCTGGGTCGTTGGGGAGCTCTATGTGGAGTCTTTTGAGGAACCTCCATACTGCTTTCCAAAGTGGTTGAACAAGTTTACATTCCCACCAACAATGCTCTGAAGAAGAAAGAAGGATGGCCAATAGACACATGAAGAAATGTTCAACATCCCTAGCCATAAAAGAAATGCAAATCAAAACAACATTGAGATATCACCTCACTCCAGTTAGAACAGCAAAAATCAAGAACTCTAACAACAACAGATGTACAGCCAATTCTACCAGCACACTTTTGTGAAGAGTCTGTTTTCCTACCATCCTGTGATTCTGGCTTCCTTCTCAAAGATTATGTGCCTATAGGAGTGGCTTCCTTTCGGGCCTTCAATTCTGTTGCATTGATGGAATTCTGTGCTTTCATTGGAAAGAATGGCATTACATCATTCCTGAGGAAATGGAAAGACTGGAAATTAGCCTGATCCAATTAAATATATGCTGCATGGTTTTCCTCATTTGTAATAACTAGATATGTCCATAAATCTACAAATTAATCCAATAGATAGTAAAGGACAAATAATTACAATTGGGCATGATTAACAACACTCTAAGCATTTACATAGCAAGAACAAGGGAAGCTATTTTTAGGAGAGGATCAAAATGGCTCAATAGCTATGTGCATATGACCACATAAAGTGTTGCTTGTTGCAACCAACTCTAAGAATCAATCTAACATGAGAAATACATATATCTGTATATAATTTTCATTGATGTCACAAAATTAACTTACTTCCCTGTAATCTCAAAAGCAAAGTTTTAAGTTTAGAAGATAAAATTGAGGAAAGTTTTCATCTCATAAACTAAAATACATAAGGGAAAAGGTGGGAGAGAAAAGATAAGATGAAAAGTAGAGTGCTATCAATTTAAGAATTCATAAACAATTTCCAAAAATGTACAAGAGAGCTGGGGTAGATTTAGTACTAGATTAATATATACAAAGCCATGGGTTCAATCTCCATGAACGCCTAATAATAAGTTAATAAATAGTAATAATAAAATAATTCCTTGAAATAAATGCTTTCATATTACAGAGGCCTGAATCCTGACAGTAAACACAATACTCTCAATTCTTGTATCCAATGACATGAAACTACAAGAATGAAGAGGAAATAGTTTCCCTTTTCTATCTTTTCCTTTCCTTTTCTGTTTTCTTCTTTTCTTTTTTCCTTTGGCACTACTAGTCCATGAAGTTGCTAAGGCTCTGACCACATTAGACTTTTTTTTCAGCTGAGGTCCTACTTTTTGGTCAATCCTCCCTCCCTGGAACAATAATTTCTTATCTATGGCTTACACAAACGTGAGATAACAGGGAAATTACACCATATCTAGCTCTCTTTGTTTTTGTAATCTCTCACGAATTTTTTTTTTATCAGATCTGGCCCTGGATATCAGTCTTTTAAACCTCTGCCTTCTAATTAGCAAGGTACATTTCATCTCAAGCTTGGACCCAGACTGTTTTTGAGTGTAAACATTTAAAATTGACTTTTTTTTCCCTAGATATCATTAAATTTAATTGAGGTTAGTATGAGTCTTTATCATGGTATAAGAAGAACACAGAGAAATCCCTTGAATATTTTTTCCAATTTATTTAAATATTTCTAGTATGACATCACAAGTAGGACAGTAATATTTCACAAGTAACTTATGAATACTTCAGTTATTTTAATTATTTTGTGCACATATTAAGTCCAATATAGTTTTATCAACTCTATGTGAATATACCATATATTGTTTTATTATTTGAATCTTATTCTCCAAACCTCCAGGTTAAAAATATTTTTAAATGTGAATTGAATTGTGGTTCAACTCTCTATTCAACTATCATAATTTATTTTTTGAACATTTTTATTATCTTTAAGTTGTTGTACAAAGGATTTGCCATTCGCTCAAACAGTTTATGCATACAGTGCATCTTGATCAATGTCACCCTTTTCAATACTCTCATCCACTCCTCCCAATTAACCCCAGTCTTTAGGTATCTAAATATTATGTTATGTATGGAATTACTTGCCATTTAACAAAGCAGTTTATGTGTACAATGCACCTGGAATTCCGTTACCACTTCAACATCTTCACCCCCATTTCACACTACCCCTTGCTTTGTATATTTCAATTCTGGGAAGTATGCAATGGATTCTTGCCTGGGTTCTATCCTTTTCCACTTCAAATTTTTACCCTTCTCACATTGCCCCCCCCCACTTTCCTCTCTTGTAGTACACATTTACTGGTATATATTTTATTAGACTTTGACTTAATATATTAAGGGAATTAGAGTATTTTCACTCTCCATGGACTCTGACACTTCAAATATTTCATTTGTACCTCCTTGCATACCATGCAGTGTGTTAACTTTTATGATTATAGGCATTTTCTATCTACCAGAAATGAGGAAAATCATGCCACCTAAGTTTCTCTGGGTCCAGTAAATTTCACTTGACATGATTATTTCTAAGTTTTCCATTTTCCTTAAGAATGGTGCAATATTATTCTTTTTGATGGATGAATAGAATTTGATTATGTATGTATATATATTTATACAGATACATATATATACACATATATACATATATACATACTTGTAAATAGGGATCAAAAATTATGTATATATAATTCATACACACACATACAATTATTGATCCTTTTTTACAATGAGAAGCATCTGGGCAGATTCCATAGTTGGCTTCAGAAAATAATGCAACACTGAACATGATTGTGCTGGCAGCTCCAGTGAGGCCTTCTTTCTGCTCTATTGGATAAATGCCCAAAAGTTGAATTGCTGTATCATAGGGAGGTCTCGATTCAGTTTTGTGAGCCACCTCCATAGTGTTTTCCAAAGTGCATGAAGAAGATTAATTTCCACCAACAGTGTAATACAGTTTCCTTTGGGCCACATCCTTATCAGTATCTGTGATTGTTCGTTTTTACAAAAGACATTGTAACAGGGTTGAGATGAATCACAGCGTTGTTTGGATTTGCCTTTCTTTTATGAAGAGAGAGGTATCTATTTGTCATTTAACTTCTTTTTCTAAGAAATTCTCTTTAAGCCTTTATCCAATATATTAATTAGATTGTTGTTTATTTGAGAGCTTATTTTTGTTGGGTTTAAATTTTTTGATCTCTCAATATGGGTTAGTTATGAAAATCCTTGTCTGGTGCTTAGCTAGTAAAAATATTCTTCCATTCTTTTCTATTTCTATATATCTTGCTAACATTTTCCTTTGCCATGAAGAAACTCTTCAGTTTCATGCAATTCTATGGATTCCAAAAGAATTATATCACACCATTATTCATAAGGAAATGGAAAGACTTGGAACAAACTTATATTAAGAGATATGGAGGTCAGTTCCAACGTTTATGGAATTCAGTGGAAGTGAACACACAAAATTCTATATCCTCTGGGACACAACAGCACAGGCAATAGTCAGAGGAAAATTTATAGCTTTGAGTATGTACATCAACAAATTAGAATCAGCACTAATGATGCACCAC
The DNA here is from genome assembly GCF_019054845.1 of Dipodomys spectabilis. NCBI lineage: Eukaryota > Metazoa > Chordata > Mammalia > Rodentia > Heteromyidae > Dipodomys > Dipodomys spectabilis. The sequence continues at coordinate 179,441 of NW_024870894.1, read as the reverse complement.
TAGGTCCTTGACAAACAAGAACAAGCCAATCCAAAAGCCAGTAGACAGAAATAATATAAATTCGATCAAAGAAATAAATTAATCAGAGTCTCAAAAAACATACAAACAATCATAATTGACTTTTATCTACTAGTAGCTCACAAATTCGCCCAATAAATGTCAATGTAGCTACTTCCAGTGATAGACTCAACCAGCTCAAACCAGTGAACAAAACAAACTTCTAGCATTCTAAGAAACAATGCTTTAATTGCTTTTCTAAAATAAATTTATTCTGTTGTTATCATTAAGGTGATTTATACAGGGATTGCAATTACATGAGTCAGGTAACGAGTACATTTCCTTTTATGAAATGTCTTCAGTTCCCTCACTTGTTCTGAGTCCCTCCCTCCTGTCCCCACCCATATGTTAAATAGTTCACTTTCATTAATGTTCAATGAACTCCACTGCTGCATTTTTTCACCCTTTTCCCTACAGCTCTGTGCCCACCTCACATCCTGAAGACATACAACGGATATAACATGCATAAAGTAAGGAGACAGAATCACCACAAAATATAAACAACAATAACAAACACAAAACCAAAAAAGGAGTATTCTGTTTCCATATCTCATACTTTGTTTCAGTATGTATATCATTATATATATATATATATATATACATATATATATTATATATATAATTATATTTTCTCATAAAGTCAATTCTGGGAATAAGGTGATAACTTATAATTTTGCTTTGTATTTAAAAATGCCTTTTATTTTAACTTTAAAGTTGTAAGTAACACAATTAAAGTCCTAGTGAAATTTGAAGGTTCGGATTGAAAATTAAATTTTCAAAATGTTTAATAGTTCCATTTTGGCAACCAAAATCAAAAACAGGTATGTTTTATCCTGAAGTGTGTCATTATTTTATTTGAAGAAACTAAAATAAATGTAATATTAATTCAGTGGAAATAAAAAAAGACATCAAATACTTATAGAATGCATCAATTCCATAAATTTTGAGATTTATTTATAAAATTAATAAAACTTGTTTTAAGTAGATTACTTAAGATATGAAACAAGTGAAAATTTTCTTTGCTAGGTGAAGTTGATATAGGAATCAAAACCCAAAGATTCCAGAATTCTGTGTGCTTGATACGTGTCAATTTACACATATGCTTGGCTTATCTCAATGTTATATGAAGATAACTGAGAACAGGAGTAGAATAAAAATTCACTCAAAATTTTAGCTTTATTTTGTGATTAAATATGTCTTTTTTAATATCTCTTTATTTTATTTGAAAAATCTGATAAATTTATTTAAGTCACATCAACAATAATGAGAAATAAACAGCCCCTAGCTCCTTAAAAGACGTGAGGAAGCTAATCAAAGAGTAATACAGGAATTGCGAGAGCGGGATGAGACTAGAAAAGATCAATCGAGGCTTTCATGGAATTCATAAATAGACAGCTGAAGGAATTCTGGGAGACCCCAAATGCAATGGTGAATGGAGCCCAACAGAAGAAATTGGAGTCCAAGGAATCCATAACCAATCAAATTTGAGAATAAATACTGACCATCAAATTAAGAAGGTAAAGAAATTCATACAAGATCTAAAACAAAGAATTTGAAACCATCAAAGCTGACCAATTAGAAGGAAAAGAAATAAAAAACAAAGTAGAAAGTTTTGAGACAGGTTAGACCATGCAGAAGATCGAATATTGGGGATTGAAGACAGCCTAGATATTGTAGAGAAAGAACACACAACTATCCAAGACAAATCCACGAAATATGATAGATCTATTCAACATTTGGAAGACACCATCTGAAGGCCTAATCTGAGGATAATGGCTTTAGGGGAGCAGCTGCAGACAGAAATTAATGGTCTAGGAAATTTCTTTAAAAGAATCCTAGCATAGAACTTCCTAAACACGCAAAAAGATAGGCCTATTCTGATACAAGAACCCCAAATAGACCCTACCGGAAAATTATATCCCACCATGACATTATAATCCCCACAGGATCAATTCAGACCAAGGAAATTAAGATCCTTAGAGCTGTCAAGGAGATAAGATCAAACATTTATAAAAGGAAACAAATTAGAATAACCTCAGATTTGTCAGCAGAGACAACTAAAACAAGAATGGAATGATGTATATCATGCCCTAAAGACAAACAACTATTATCCAAGAATACTGTACCCAGCTATACTCTCCTTCATAACCAGAGGTCAAATAAAAACCTTCCATAGCAAAGAAAATCTTAAACAATATGTCTCCACCAAACCATCCCCACAAAAGATTTCGTCATATAGAAAATCAAAAAGACCACAATAAAGGCCAAGAAACTGCACCCAAACTGAGAATCAAGAACCATAGGAAGAACCCAGTTGCCGCAACCCCCAAGAAGGTGGATAACATGGCAAGAAATCCCGAATACCTCTCATTCCTAACTTCCAATATTAACGGACTTAACAAAGACTGTCTAGTTGGATTAAAAAGCAAGATCCTTCTATCTGCTGCCTTCAGGAGTCACACCTTGCCCATAAAACAAACACATTTTTCATGAAAGGAAAAGAAAAAAAAAACAAAAAAAACATTTCAATACTTATCTAGGGGTTCATTAAGGTGGACCCATTGCAACAATGAGATGTACAAGTCATTATGTCCAAAAACGAACATTACAAATTTGGTGGGGGTTGGGGGGAGGAGCAGGTGGAGGGAGAGGAGGAGTGTGGGAAGGAATAGAAAGGGGAAATACAGAGGAGGCAACAATGCTTGATAAGAAATGTACTCATTATCTTGCCCATGTAATTGTAACTCCTCTGTAAGATATTCTCACAATAAAATTAAAAAAAAAAAAGAAAACAACAACAACAAAAAACATATTTTGAAAGTGAAAGAATGGGACAAAATCTACCCAGCAAATGGCCCACATAAACAGGTGGAAGTTGCAATCCTAATATCAGATAAAATAGACTTCAAATTAAAATTAGTGAGATAATATAAAGAAAAACACTACATACTAATTAAGGGATCTCTCCTCTAAGAGGATATTACAATTCTAAATATCTATTCGCCAAACAATGGAGCACCCAAATTTTAACCAAGAGACATTACTTTCCCTCAAGTTTCACATAGATCCAAAGCCATTAATAGTCTGGGACACCACTATCCCCACTAGATCGATCAACTCAGCAAAAACTCAATAAATAAAAATAAAACAAAAAACAAAAAGCTCAAAGGTCATTTAAACTATCAGTTAATGTAGGTGCTCTCAACTTTCTTCATCAAATCAGTCACCTGTAATACAGCAAGCTAAATTATATTTAACTTCATTCATCAACTATGAAAAAGTTTCATTTGAAAAGCATTTGAATGCTGATCTGTTAGGATGTTAATGAGATGTACATGTCGTTATGTCAAAAAACGAACTTTGCAACTTTGTTAGGGGGAGGGAGGGGATGCGAAGGGATGGGAAGGGGAAACAAAGGAGGAGGCAACAATACTTTATAGGAAATGTACTCATTATCTGCCCATGTAATTGTAACCTCTCTGTACGGTATTTTTAAAATAAAAAATTTTATAAAAGAAGAAAAAAAACTCAACAGATCTAAACAACTGCATAGATCAACTAGATTTAACAGACAATCTACTGAATATTTCAACTAGCAGCATCAGAATACACGTATTTCTCAGCAGCACACGAAACATTTTCCAAAGTATACCACATTTTAGGTCACAAGGCAGAAGTGCAAATTCAGAAACATTGAAGTTATACCATGCATTCTCTCAGAACACAAGGGAATACAATTTGAACTCAACAGAAAAAGCCACCAAAGAAAGTACTGTAACACATGGAGCCTGAACAACACATTGTTTTTTTGTTTTTTTTTTTTAATTTAATTTAATTTTATTTGTGAAAATACTGTACAGAGGAGTAAAAATTACATGGGCAGGGTAATGCATACATTTCTTACGAAGCATTGCAGCCTCCTCCTTTGTTTACCCTTCACATCCCTTCCCAGCCTCCCCCGCCCCCCCCCCCACCCAATCCTTCCCCCCCTCCCTGCACCGATGCTGTAAAGCTCGTTTTCTACATTACAACTTGTACTTCTCATTGTTGCAACAGGTCCACCTGTATCCTTAAACGACTTGTTTTTCCCCATCTCCTTCACAAGTTATACTGACATCAAATATAGTGAAAGCGGGGGTTATACTGTGGGGGAGAGACATACAAAGCAACAAAGAAATAATCTTATAAATGCATTAGAAACACATGCATGAAAGTAAAAAAACAGGGCTGGGAAGGTGGCTTAGTGGTAGAGCACTTGCCTTGCATGTTCCAGGCCCTGGGTTCGATTCCTCAGCACCACATAAGCAAAAAGAAAAAAGCCGGAAGTGGCGCTGTGGCTCAAGTGGTAGAACGCTAGCTTTGAGCTGAAAAGCTGAGGGACAGTGCCCAGGCCCAGAGTTCAGGCCCCACGACCGGACCCCCCCAAAAAAAAAGAAAAAAGAAAAAAGAAAAGAAAGAAAAAAAACTTTGAAATACATATCTAAGGGCTCATTTTCCTAACATCACATTATCTGACCTTTTCCTCTTGACTCATACATATACTAGATATTCCAAATAAGGGAAACCATGGGACCTGTGTTTCTTTGGGCCTGGCTTACTTCACTTAATGTATTTTTTTCCAAGTTTTTCCATTTCCTAACAAATGGGGCAATGTCATTCTTTCAGATGGAGGCATAGAATTCCATTATGTATATATACCACATTTTCTTGATCCATTCATCTACTGAAGGACATCTGGTTTGGTTCCATATCTTAGCTATGGTAAATAATGCTGCAATAAACATAGTTGTGCTGGTAGCTTTAGTATGGTCTTGTTTGTAAACATTTGGGTAAATGCCCAAAAGTGGGATTGCTGGGTCATAGGGGAGCTCTATGTGAAGTCTTCTGAGGAACCTCCTTACTGCTTTCCAATGTGGTTGAACAAGTTTACATTCACACCAACAATGAAGTAAGATTCCCTTCTGTCCACATCCCCTCCAGCATCTGTTGTTGTTAGAGTTCTTGATTTTTGTCATTCTAACTTGAGTGAGGTGGTATCTCAACCTTGTTTTGATTTGCATTTCTTTTATGGCTAGGGAGGTTGAGCATTTCTTCATGTGTCTATTGGCCATCCTTCTTTCTTCTTCAGAGAAGTTTCTCTTTAAGTCTATAGCCCACTTATTTATTGGGCAGTTGTTTCTTTGAGGATTTGTTGTTGGGGGATTTAATTTTTTGGGTTCCAAGTATATTTTAGATATGAGACCCTTATCCGTTGTATGGCTAGTGACAATCTTCTCCCAATCCGTGGGCTTTCTATTGATCTTGTTAGCCATGTCCTTTGCCATCTGAACAACACATTGTTGAATCACCAGTGGGTTGTGGAAGAGATTAGTAAAGAAATTCAAACGTCCATGATATTCAACAAAAATGAACATACAAATTACCAGCTTCTCTGGGACCCAGTAAAGGCAGTCAATAAATAAGGAGATATGAAACCAACAATTCAAGGAGACATTTGATTATCCTTGAAATAGATTAGCAAGATAAACCCCAATACAGTGGATGGAAAAATACCATTAAAATTAAATCAGAATTAAATGAAGTACAATCCAAAAAAAACCCCTAGAATCAACAAATCGTTGGTTTTTCGAAAAACTTACCAAAATTGACAGATCCTGAGCAAATCTTACCAGAAAAAACAAGAGAACACAACCAAATAAACAAACTCAGAGATCAGAATGGAAACGGTACCACAGAAACAAACAAGATTCAGAGCATTATAAGGGAATACTTCTCAAACCTCTTGCTAATAAGTTTGAGAATCTTGCAGAAATGGAACTTCTCCTAGCAAATATCGACACGCCAAAACTAGACTAAGATGAGTTAAACCATCTTAACAGGCCCATATCAAACATTGAAATAGAAACAACAATAAGAGAACCCCCATCTAAGAAAAGCCCAAGACAAGATGATTTTACAACGGAATTATAAAAGGCCTTCAAAGCAAAGCACACACCAATACTCCTCCAAATCTTCAAAGAAATTTTAAAAGAAAGTTCAAGACCGAACTCATTTTATGAAGCCATCATAAACGTAATCCCATAACCAGGCAGGGACTCAGGAAACAAAGAGACTCATTTCTTTGATGCACATTGATGCAAAACTTTTCAACAAAATTTTGGCCAATCAACTTCAACAATTACTCCAAAAAATTATAGACCACAATCAAATAGGACTCATTTCAGGGATGCAGAGCTGGTTCAATATACACAAATCAATTAATATAATTCATCATATCAAAAAGAACAAGGATAAGAACAACATGGTTATCTCAATAGATGCAGAAAAAACATTTGACAAGATCCAACATTCCTTCATGATGAAAGCTCTGGAAAAACTAGGAATCTACGGAACATTCTTCAATGCAATAAAGGCTGTATATGACAAACCTACAGCCAGCATTATACTAAATGGTGAAAAGCTAAAGCCATTTTCTCTTAACTAAGAAATGAGACAAGGATGTCCACTCTCTGCACTTCTCATCAATTCAGTATTAGAATGCCTAGCTACAGCAATAAGACAAGATGCAAACCTAAAAGGTACAGGAATAGGGAAAGATGACATAAAACTCTCCCTCTTGCAGATGATATGATCTTGTATTTAAAGAAGCCCATGGATTCCACTCTCAAATTATTCATGCTGATTCAAAACTTTGGCAAAATAACAGGGTATAAAATTAACCCTGACAAATCATTGGCTTTTCTGTACACCAACAATCATAAAAGTGTGGCTGAAATCAGGAAAGGAACTCCATAATAGCCTCACAAAAAATGAAATACCTAGGAATTAACCAAAGAAATGAAGGATCTCTATCATGAAAACTATAAAAACCTGAAAAAGGAAATCAAAACAGAACTTAGAAAGTGGCAAAAACTCCCATGCTCCTGGATCAGAAAGATCAAGATCGTGAAAATGGCAATACTTCCCAAGGCTATCTACAAATTCAATGTGATATCCATCAAATTTCCAACCTCATTCGTCAAGGAAATAGAAGAGGCAATCCAAAAATTCATATAGAACAATAAAAGAACCTGAATATCAAAATGATCCTTAACAGAAAGAGCAGTGCTGGAGGAATATCAATACCAAATTTCAAACAGCATTACAAAGCTATAGTAATTAAAACAGCTTGGTACTGACACAAGAACAGACCTCAGGACCAATGGAATGAAAGTGAAAACACAGAAATGAACCCACAGACCTATAGCCATCTAATCTTTGATAAGGGGGTTAAAAAAAATAGAATGGAAGACAGCCTCTTCAGTAAATGGTGCTGGCAAAATGGGTTAATCACTTGTAGAAAACTAAAGCTCGATCCTTATATATCACCCTGCACCAGAATCAACTCCAAATGGACCAAAGACCTAGTAATCAAAGCAGACACCCTAAAAACATTACAGGACCGAATTGCACATACCATAGGTCTCCTTGGCAGAGGCTGAAATTTTCTTAATAGAGACCCAGAAACACAACAAATAAAGAAAGGTAGCACAAATGGGATTGCAAGAAATTGCAGACCTGCATGGCAAAGGACATAGCTAGCAAGATCAATAGAAAGCCCACGGATTGGGAGAAGATCTTCACTAGCCATACAACAGACAAGGATCTCATATCTAAAATATACCTGGAACTCAAAAAATTAACCCCTCAACAACAAATCCTCAAAGAAACAATGGCCCAATAAATAAGTGGACGAAAGACTTAAAGAGAAACTTCTCTGAAGAGGAAAGGATGGCCAATAGACACATGAAGAAATGCTCATCCTCCCTAGCCATAAAAGAAATGCAAATCAAAACAACATTGAGATACCACCTCCCCCTAGTTAGAATGGGTATAATCAACAACTCTAATATCAACAGATGCTGTAGGCAATGTGGCCACAAGGGAACCGTATTGCATTGTTGGTTGGAGTGTAAAAATATTCAACCACTTTGGAAAGTAGTATGAGGTTCCTCAAAAGACTCTATGTACAGTTCCCCTATGACCCAGCAATCCCACTTTTTGACATTTACCCAAATGATCGAAAATAAGAGCATACTAAAGCTACCAGAACAACTATGTTTATTGCAGTATTATTTACCATAGATAAGATATGGAACCAACCCAGATGCCCCTCAGTCTATGAATGGATCAAAAAAAATGTGGTATATATACACAATGGAATTCTATGCCTCCATCAGAAAGAATGACATTGCAGCATTTGTTAGGAAATGGAGAGACTTGGAAAAATTATATTAAGTGAAGTAAGCCAGGCCCAAAGAAACAGAGGTCCATGGTTTCCCTTATTTGCAATTGCTAGTATATGTCTGATGCAAATAGAAAGGGTCAGATAAGTTGATATTAGGTGAAATGAAACCCAAGATAAGGACTCAAATGGTTTTTCTTCCTTGCTATTTTTTTCTAGCATACTTACATTATGATTTCTTTGTCGCTTTTTATGTCCCTTCCCCATGGTATAAGCACTCTTTTGATGTTGCTACAATTTGGGGAGGGGAAGGGAAAAATAAGTTGTTCAAATAGAGAAACTGGTGGACCCATTGCAACAATGAGATATATAAGAGCTTATATCAAAAACGAACTTTACAACTTTGGGATGGAGGGGGGACCAGGAGGTGGGAGTGGGGGAGAGATGGGAAGGAATGATTAGAGGAAAAAAAAGGAGGAGGCATAATACTTGATAAGAAATGTACTCATTACACTGCTCATGTAATTGAAACCCCTCTGTACACATTTTCACAATTAAAAAATCATTAAATAATAAAAATCCATGTCAGATTTTTTTTTGTCGGTTGTGGGGTTGAATCTCTGGGCCTGCACACTGTCCCTCAGCTATTTAGCTCAAGGCTACCACTCTAGCACTTGAGCCACAGTGCGGTTTCTAGTTTTCAGTTGGTTTATTGTAGATAAGAGTCTCACAGACTTTTCTGCCCAGGCTGGCTTTGAACCACTATCCCCAGATCTCAGTCTTCTGAATAGCTAGGATTATAGGCATGAGCCACTAAAGCACAGATCCAAGTCCATTAAAGAAAACATACTTATTGAAATTTCTGGCTTTTTCCAATAAGCAATCTTACTTTTTCAGCATTAGTTTATAACTATGAGTTATTTTTAGATGTAACTGTGAGTTTTTTAAATAGAATCAAATATAATTTTACTGTTATTTATTATCTCACAAAAATCCACTGTAACTGATTTCCCCAAAGTCCATTATTACAGACTATATTAATCACTATTATTATTACACTCTATATTACATATAGCGTGAAGTGAAAATAGTTTGGACTATTTCATATAAATTCGTAGATGCTATTTTAGCATTATAAATTCATATCTGTGATTTTAAATCAAGGAAAGAAGATTTTAGGGTTAACATGAAATATGAAAGTGTAGTGTGTCCCAATTAAACCAAAATTCTGAGTTCATACAGAAAAAAATTATTTTCTTTCCAATAAAGTCTTTGAAGTAATACTATTGGAAATAGTGAGGCAAAAGGAGGAAGAATTCAAATCATGTCAAACAATGTCCCTGTTATTCTGTTATCCCCTCCACTAAGAAGACCTGCCCATTCCTAGTTGTAACAAAATTTCGAGTGTCTATCTTAGAATTCTATTTGGAAATTTCTAAATCACTGAGTCTTTTTGTACTTTGTGTTATATGAAATAAAATATAGACACAAAAATTTGAAATAAAATGCACACATATGTTGAAGTCATCACAGCTGGAAAACAACCAACAAAGTAGAAAGAAAGGGAAAAAATGAAAAGAATTACAAAATAGGACCAAAAGTTCCAAGGAGATTATTTTAAAAGCACACACACACATATACAGCTAAAATAAAAATTATGAGAGGAAAAAAAGTTAATAGAAAACAATTGTTTAAATATAAAAATTTAAAAAAGCTTATAAAAAGAGTTCTTTGAATTTTGGCTTTTTTTGGTGGGGGGATGGAAAGATTATGTATCTCCCCTGTATCCATAACCAGTCTCGTGGTGGAGTCTCTGTTCTGCTTTTGGTGTTTGGTTTTCCTGTGGCTTGATTGGTTTCTTAAGTGAATTTGTTTGAGCAGGCAGAAAAATGCTCTACATTACCCACAATTTTGGGATCCTCCTCCCAGGCTAGTTCAGTGGGAGGGATATCTACTTAGAGTCACAAAAGAGGGAGATGGCTCTTTCCTCTAGTTTGGAGATGCTGTGATGAGGCTAGGTTCTGGGTAGGGTTGAGGCCTTTCAGCTTACAGTGGCTTATCCCTGAGGGGCTAGCTCCTGAGACTCTCACAGAGCGCAGTCTGGAGCCATTCTTAGGATTTATGTTTACTGAGTTTCAACAGTTTTTCCAGGCTGCTGTAGGGAGTGTTAGCCTCTGGCTCTTCCAAGTGTAGAAAGTCACTCCTCTGTGGGCAGAGCTATTTCTGCCTGGGCAGGGTGACTTTCCCCTGGGTGGAGCTGAGCCTGCCAGGTCAGGTCAGGTTCTTATGACCTGCTAAATGACTCTTGAGGCCTTAGTTGGAGCTAGTTTGCTCAGCCAGGCCTTTGTCAGTATCAAAGATGGAGATCTCCGGTGTTGGGGGTGAGGGGTGGCCTTTCCTCCTCTGATCCCTGAGAAGGACAGAGGATGTCAGGGTTCTATCATGCCAGAGTCTTGGTTCCTGGGCCGTCTCTGGTCTGTGATCTGCAGGATGAAGATATCTACTCCTTGTCTGTTCTTGCTGGCGTAGTGTAGAATCGCTCGCCCGCCACATCTGCTGCCTTTGTACTGGACTCTCTTCATAGGTTTGGAAGCTTTGGCCCCCTCTGCTGCCAATGCTGCCACTGCTGCTGCAGCTGTGGCTTTTGGCAAGTGCTCAGATCTGTCTCCTTGCCTGGATTTTCCCTCTTTTGCCAAATTTTCTGTACTGTGATGGCACACTTGGTGTGATTCTTTAGCCTAGGACTGTTCACTGGAACACTAAAACTGCTTTCTATGGGAGAGCTTGTTTAGCCTCCAGCTTCTCCTCCACCCTCTTCCTCTGAAACTTCACTCACTCTTTTAATGTGAAGTATGGCTCCTATTTTTTATAAGGTGAATCAAGCAGAGGAATCCGTTTAAGATGTGAAAGAGCCTGTGAAAGAGTCTTTGACATTGAAAATTGTCCTGGGTATGAATTTTTTGGACAAATATCCCCATTCAAAGACAAATGATTTTTTTTTATTGAGCTGGTAATGGGGTTTGAACTCCTGGCCTTGAGCTCTGGGCTTTAATTCTCAATGTTTGGACTATATCACCTATACACATTCACTTCTTCCTTTTACCAAAAGTGAAAGAAAGAATCCCTTAGATTTATTTATTTGGAATGGCTTTGAATATCAATTGTCAAATTTGAAGCTACCCAGTAGGTAGGTGTAAGCCACTGGTTCTATTGTAGAACTAACTTCTCAAGAGTAAATAATCACAAAAAAAGAGAAAAGAATTCAATTATTTATGTGTTGTCTGATAAGCCATATTACTTGCTACTAGAAGAGAAAAGAGAGCAAGTAAAGATGAATATGGAGGAGTGAGACACAAAGAGAGAAGGTAGGGGAGGGTAAGTGAGGAAAGGGAAAAGGAGGAGCCGAGAGGAGTGGAGAGATGAGTAGAATTGTGTATTCCTCACTAAGGTACTGTTGGACAATCAGTGCCTTTGCATGTATGTAGCCAAAGATTTATATTTATGATAGTAGTAAGTTGAGATAAAAAATACCGGTTTATAGGTAATATCCTGTTAGTGTGCTTCCTCCTGCACCAAGGGTACCACAGTTAGATTGTTACAGATAAGGCAAGAGTAAGCAGTTTTAGTGATTCTGAGAAACAATAATTGACATGCCAGGAATGCTCCTTTGTATGGTGAAGTCAAGCATCACTCTTGTGCCCTGCTCCAGTCTTCCTCTCAGCAAGAATAGCAGAAACAGAAGAGGAAGGAGATATCTGAGTAATGATCACCTCTCTGTTTTTTCTTCCTTTGGCCTCTCAAATAATAAAGCCCAAGGAGACTTAACATGAAGTAGTGGGGAAAGTGGGGGGAGGGAAGATCAGTCTAGCTTAATGTGAAAGTTGTAAAATAATTGGGACAGCGTTTCAAATACTGAAATAAAACCATTGTAATTATTAATAAAAACTAACTCTAAATTTATTTGAAAATGTAAAAGACTACAGGACTCACTACATAGTGGAATCTGTATAATCAAACTTACTCAATCGTCTATCATCAGAAATTGAAGACCGTTCCTAAACTTTCAATACTAGGTTAATTACCTTCGATATTCACTTAAACTGTGTGAATATGATGCAGAAAGCATGACTTTAAATTTAGATTGCTGAAGTGACAAGCAATGGAAATTCATGATGCATAGCACAATGCGAAGAGCATGGAAATTATTTTCCTTCCATCTTCAGTGCGTAGGGAAGGATAAAAGCTCCAATTCTGAATTTAGGACTGAAGGTGAATAGTAAAGGAGACCTATTTCAGCCATTCAGAGATTAGTAATGTGGAGAAAATTCCTCATTTATGTAGGCCAAACATGGAAGTGAGGATGTGGCAATCCCAAAGCCATATCCCAAAGTCAGAGATATTTAACAAAATACCATGAAGTTCAAACAAGACTTAAAAGGGAGAGTTGGGCTTAAGGGGACTAGAGAATAAGAATGGAGAGGGAAATGGTGAACTAATACAATCATACACATGTGAGAATATAAGTAGGAAACTTGAAGGAATAGATGGGGTTGGCGTAAGGGAAGGAAGAAAAATAGAAAGTTTGACAATGATCCAGATGTATTGAAACGCACATATACTCTATTCAACACTGACATGATGAAGCGAAACTCCTTTGCACAACTAGCTAAAAATTAATTTTTTAAGTTTTAATATTAAGAGAGCAGAAGCATAAATCTTTAGAAATAAATAAAAGGATAGCTTTGACATATTACTGAGGCTTGTGCTCCTTTCAATATGCAAAATTTAATGTGTCAAGCCTGTTGCAAATGTAAATCTTATTTTGCCAATCCCTTTTGCAAATTGCTTAAAATATAGAGAACCAAATGCCACTATCCCTTCACTTTCAATAAAAAAATCTTATACACCTTTAGGTTTCTCAGGTGTTTATAAATATTTTAATGTAATGCATTCGAACTAATTTTATTCTACATTTAAGTTTAAATTTTAAATCACTTAATTCTTTTAAAATCCTCTCACTCGGGCACAGGTCTGGATAGATAACTGATGTGGGCAGAATCAGAATTATTCAGAAGGCTATAAAAGAATGTTTACCTAATTTTCTCTCTGCAGGATTATAGAATACAGACTGTCCTTATTAGGAAAATGGAAAAGGTATAGGACAGACTCAATAATCAATGGGAAATGATTGTTTATTAAGGAACAGCGAGAGGCATAGCCATTCCAAAGGGTTTGAAGGTTGTGTGAGGGATCTGGGACAGGATCTTTGTTTTATAGGAGGTCTGAGCAAGGAGAGGTTATTGAAAAACCCCTAGGTCAAAAAGGTGGGGGCTTTTCAGTTGGGCCCACAATGGAATATTTACAGCTAGGCCTATGTGGATTGCCCTGCCTTCACTTCAAAGGAATTCAAACATACCTGGAATTTTGCCTGGAATCTGTATTGGCCTAGGACAATAGGATGGGGGTCAATCCCTCATATTCCATCTTTAGATACATAAAATGATAGGGCAAAGAGGGGAGAGGCTATTCTTCATATAGGATCTTTGGAAACATAAAAAGAATTGGGCTGAGAGTGAAGTATCATTAAGTTATGAGAACAAAGCAGATTCCAATGGTTTTAAACCCTGGAGTATAAAAGGTGGAGGTCATTGTGGTCATTTCTGGCAAAGTCCTGCTGGCATGGGAATGTTGAGCAGTCATTGGGGCCGGGGCCTTCAGGTCCAGGTCTGTGCTGGGTCTAAGCCAAAGCCTCTGGTTGCCTGCAGTAATAGGATGGCCTTGACTTGGTCCCAGGTCTAAGTGAGGGCTGTTATCCTGTTATAGAGAAAGTTGAAAATGCTGAGATCAGCCAAAAGGCTGACATGGTGGCAGGACTAGATACGAGTGATACAGGAAAACACACCCTGGACACAAGCCAGAAAAATTCCATTTGGATCATGAGTCGAAAACCAGTCAGAAGCCAGACCTGAATTGGAGTAGATAAGGGCCTGGTGAGAGAGCTTGATCATTTCCTATAAATAGCAGGTAACAAAGGCAAGAATATAAATTCCTGTCCAGTTAGAAGTTACACAGATATGGACATTAGATGGACAAGCTTCTCAACTTGTTTCTATTGACCTCCTGGCTCTGGTTAATTCTGAAAGGGCAGGCACAAAGTGGCTGATGTGACATCATCTCCTCTTACTTTTTTCCACCTTGTCCGGTGGTCTAGGTGCTTGTGGCTGGGATATGGGCTTTGAACTCAAAGCCAGAGCATTTTCCCTGAGCACTTCTGCTCGAGGCTAGTGTCCTACAACTTTGACTTGGAGGGCCATATTTAGTATTTTGATGGTTAATTTTTGAGCCAGCTTCCAGACTGCTCTTTGCTGGTTATCTGGGAGATAGAGTATCTGAGGGATTTTTCTGCCGGGCTGGTTTGAACTGCAATCTTTGCCACAAAACCCTTTAATATTTCCAATTAAAGCAACAAGGAGATCAATGGGAACAAGCATAGCTTACATGCACCCTGTCAAGAATTGATCAACAAATACTTGCCAGAACACTGCAATGACACAACTCAATAGATGGGATGAGAGTTTCAACAATAATGCTAAGACCAGTATGTTGATTAATGGGAATGATATAGAGAGACATTACTACTAAGTGGAACATGAAGGATGAAGCCACTCTCTTTCATCTACCAGGGCTAAATCATGGTAGCTAATCATGAAAATTTGTAAAAAGAAGAATGGAAGAATAATTCTGGTTCCAACGAATGTCGGATATAAGAGCATGGACTTAACTGGAAATAATATCATGTTGAGAGAGCAGGAATTATACTAGCAATGACCTGGTTGCTAAGATCACATTTCTTTTTTCCTTTTCCTATTTTTTTTGATGGTTGTGGGGCTTGATGTCTGGGCCTGGGCAATGTTCCTCCACTGTTCAGTTCAAGGCTAGCTCTCTATCACTTGAGCCACAGCGCCAATTCCAGTATTCTGGTGGTTAATTGGAGATAAGTGCCTCGGAAACTTTGAATTGCAATCCTCAGATCTCAGCCTCCTGAGTAGCTAGGATTAGGCCTGAGTCACTGGCACCAGGCTTAAGATCACATTTCTGACAATGTACATTCAGGATATGTAATGTGTATGTTCATCTAACTTTATATGAATTATTGTGTTAAAAATCTGTGCTACAGATGAGACTTTACACTTACAAAAATGTTTCTAGTTAAAAAGTTGATACTCCTGTAAAAATAAAACCTAAGAATTTAAAGAGGTCTGGGAAGTTCAGTTTGCATCCAGTCTGGGCAGAACAGTCTTTGAGACACTACCTATCATTAACCAGCCAAAAGCTGCATTGGAAGAATTACTCAAGTGATGGAGTATTAGTTATGAGCAAGATTGCTGAATAAGAGCTTGAGGTTTTTGTATACATACATACAAACATGCACATACAAACAGAAGCACTTATATGTGCAAACACATATATGCAACAACTCTCAGAATGTATATAAATGTTAGAAAATGATAGAAAATTTGTCCTGAGGAAGACTACAACATGTGATAATTTTTAATATTAGAAAGTCGTCAAGTAGGAGGCAACAATGCTTGATAGGAAATGTACTCATTACCTTGCCAGTGTAATTGTAACCCCTCTGTATGGTATTTTCACAATATAAAAAACTAAACATAAAAAAAGTCCTTAAGTGAACTTTCCCCAAAAAAGGTTGAGAATATTACATAGATAGGTCGCAGAGATAGTAAGAAAATCAAGTTATCATAAGGGATCAGATCCATCCATGGAGGAATGAATCAGAGACCACTGCACGTGCATCTGATAATATTAATATCCTGTGTTAAATGTTAGAACATCTTTTTTAAATTGTACATAAACATCCTGAGCAGTCAGTCTAGTGGATAAGATCATCAGAGAAATTCAGAATTGCTAGTCTGTTTCTAGATTAAATAAACCATCTAACTATAGCAGGGCAATGTGATACAAGTATGGAATTCTAGCACTCAGACTAAGACAGGAGTGGAATTACAAAGTGATACCTTCCCTGGACCACGTAGTATAATTTCGTGTCAATAAAACAAACCAAAGAAGAAGAACATAATACAGAGTTTGGAAGTTTTTCATTATGTTTTGAGAAGTCAAGTTTCCTATTGAAATGCAACTCATATATAATCCTCAGTTGTGTTTTAAATGCTCTCTTCATTACAGAATATTCCTAGATGGTTCATGATTTCCAACCAAAAATTTGAAAAAGTAAGTATCATTCTGTTGGATTCCAAAGAAATGATGAAGGATTACAAAATGTTAAGCATGGAGAAATAGAGAAGTTCCTCTAATGTAGGAATTTGTAGACCTGGCTAATAGGAATTTAGATTTAAAATAAATATTTTTCTTTGTAATTTCATATTCTATTGGATATTACAAAATTCTTTTCAAGTAAAAGATTTAATTTGCAAATTCAGAAATAATTCTGGCATTCTATTTGCCTAGAATATTCTTTCAAGTGAGATATAATTAGAACTGAGTTAATAGATAATTCCAACAGTTCATATATAGTATGATAATGTGATAATCTAGACAGAGTTGCCAACAAATGGATGATACTAATTTATAAATTTAGAAAAAGAGCAATTTTTGAGACTTTAGTATAACATGGTATGAAGAGTGTAATTGTGTGACATCTTTTTTTTTCTACCTACACTTAACACAGGAAGAAATTTCCTTAATTACGTACCTTTGTATACAATGATAAAAAATGCTAGGTTTGGAATTTGTTTTTATTTTTTTGTTGCTGTTGTTTGGTTTGTCCTAGGGCTTATCCTCTGGCCCTGGGCACTATCCCTGAGCTTGTTTTTGCTCAAGGCTACTGCTCTTTCACTTGAACTTCAGTGCCACTTGTGTCTGGCTTTTCCTGGGAAGTTTATTGGAAATAAGAATCTAAGGTACCTTCCTGCCTCGGTGGGCTTTGAACCATAATTTTCAGATCTTAGCCTCCTGAATGTCTATGATAGATAAAAAAATATATCTAAGTATATATAATATTTGCAAGTGTTCGGATTTCAAGAATACCACTGGGGAGAAAAGGAGATGCAGGAAAGTTTAGTGTAGCATTCTTTCCACCAAAGGAACAGCATCCCATTAGGAGAAGTGTAATACTTTTTCACAATAGTGATAAGCTAGTCATGATGTGAATTTAGGGATTTTAAGGTGTACCTTACATGTTGGAACCTGTTAGGCTAGTTTGACTTTACGGCATAAAACCTTGGGATTGATTGTCATAGAAATAATAACTTACTTTGATGAACGAATGTGTGCTCTTGAGGAATTAATTATTATATATACTTCATAGTTTTATCTTCTACCAGAATGTGGCTATTTTTTCTGTTCTCTTTTAAATATGCAATGCCCCATTGGAAACTGCATCTATTGCAGAACTGAATAAAATGCAAATAGGTACTGTTTTGAATGTCTCTGGTATGGCATGTTCAGAATTTGAAAATGAATAAATAGTAGTCATAGGAATTTTGAAGAACACGTATATTCTATCCTCTTACAATTATTCAGTTTTAAAAGTTAGGAGTTTCCATAGAATTGAACTGTTTTCTGTTTAGTATGAGGCAGTATTAAAATAATGTTTTTTTCAAAATTATGGCAAATATATTGTGAAAATATTGTATACTTAGATAACATTCAAGTTGATGATCCTCTGATAAAGGGGTAATTAATTCAAATTAGAAGCCATATAGTGTTCATTTTCTAAAAAAGTTAATACACATAGAATGACATTTACTATAGCATTACAGTGAAATTATTTGTAGCTTATTTTTTAATTTAATTTTATTGTCAAGGTGATATATAGATGGGGTTGCAGTACTTGTAAGGTAGTGAGTACATAATATGTCAAACATTTTGCCCCTCCCTCATTTTTCTCACACTTTTCCCTCACCTCATACCCCTCAGAAGTTGTAATGTAAATTTCCAATATGTTGTCTTGTGGGTATTTCTATTGTATTGGTTTGTCCTTTGTTTCTCCATTTTGTTGTTCCTCTTCCCTTGCCAAATTAAGATAAATGTATATAAAATACACAGGATACTGAAATCAAATACAGCAGGGGATAAACCATAGGGGAAAACACAAAACAAAAAAGAAATCACATAGTATATTAAAAAGAACAACGACAAAGAAAAAACTCTGTTTCCATATCTAGGATCTCATTTTGCTCAGCATCATCTTATATGGTTATATATACATAGCTATTGATACATTCTGCTCATCTGCTAGGACTATCCTAGACATTTCCTAGTTATTGCAAATGACAGAAATCATGGAATCTGTTTCTTTGTGTCTTGTTTATTTTACTTAGTAGGATTTTTGCAAGTCTTTCAATTTCCTTATGAATTAGAAGCATTGAATTCCACTGTGTACATATATATGTGTATGTATACATATATGTGTGTGTGTGTGTGTGTGTGTGTGTGTGTCTGTGTGTGTATATATCATATTTTGTCAATTCAGTCATCGACTGAGTGGCATATTTGTGTAAAACCTGATTGCATGTAAGTGTCACTTAGGGTCATTCAAACATGACAAATGCCACTTCTCCAGATGTTCTAAAATCACGATTTCTAAGTAAGATAGGATTTTATGGTAGTACAAGTGTTGAGATATTTGCATGAGTCTAATGTATATCTTGGACAGAATTAGGCAGAAAGAAATCCAATATCAAATAGGACAAAAATGGTAGTGAAGAATATTCCCTTGAGAAAAATATAGGAGGCTGCCAGAAGTATGAAGAAATTCAGATAATTTTGAAGAATTTAGAATTGCAAGTTCAAGTATGTCTCTTTAAATAAAAATTATGTAAGTGGAAGGGTAAAAGATGTTAGAGAGAAGAAAATAACTGACAGCAAATCATTGTCCCAACTTAGAGTACAAAAGAAATAATCTATAAATTCCAAGTAAAAAAGAGACCAATATAATATGTCCCACTTAATTTAGGTACATGCAAAATATTTACTTGGCATTTTCCTACTTTAATGCTTCAAAATAAAGAAGACATAAGAAAAGTTATGTGATTGTCATTACTTCAACCTGAACTCTAACTGTAATGAGCCCTCTTTTTCTCACTTTGCACTTGGAAAATAGTCCCTATGTTGATGATGTTTTGGCTAATTAGAGTCAGAGTTAGGGGCTTCTATTTGTAAAATTAACTCAGAATAATTTAAAACAGTTTTCCTCACGGTATCCAACTACATTTTCTGAAGCTGTACTTTGAAAACACCATCATACCTGAGCACATTATTTGAATTCACACTTCAGCATTTCCTTGACACCTTCGACTTTGTGCCTTCCTTCTTTTTTATACATTCCTTTTCAGTTTATAGTTGTCCTATTGCCATTTCATCTGTACAAACTTCTAAGAACATGGTTCAACTACCACTTCTTGTTTGCACACACCCAGTCTATGTAAGAAGGTACTTTGTCCATGTTAAGCAATAGAGTAGTACTCACTCTCTGAGGAGAAAACTTCCACAGTATAACCCTATGTCCACATTAGAGGATGTAGAATGTAAAGCAGTTTGACACAAACAGTGATACTAGAATTGAAACGCTCCTTTGGGACATTTTTTGTAGCTCAATTTGCCCAGGAAAAATATAAATATCCACAAACATTGGAGCCAATTAGTAACTAACCAAATTAAGACTAGATCATAGATGTTGTGTTGATACACGTCACCATTGTATTATTATTACATCAGAATCATTCCTTACTTGCAAATGTGTATGAGAAAATGAAAGAAAGGCATTAAAGCAAAATGTCTTACCTTTTTAAGCATTTAATCTTAGTGGGGACGGTAATGTCTCAACTCTTTCATTCAATAAAAGCTTGAAGTATATAAGAGCACTTCCTACATATAATAATTTCTGGCAGGTTGATTGACAGGGTTATTTCAGTATGGAGATATCTCTAACAATATCTTGACTTAAGTAGAGTGTATGGCACTTATGATGGGTCAATGGCTATTGTGGCATTTTCTGTTCTAAAGAAAAATCAACTTGAGGAGTTTTCATTAACATCAGTAAAGCTGTATGTTCAACCAAATACTTGGTGTTTCTTTTCCTACGTTTATAATAAGTAGGCTGATAAGATAACAAACATTTCTAAAGATATTTCAATAAAATCCCAAACAAATGTGGATACATGGGTCACTTGTGCTGTAGTTCAATCTATAATCTCGTGGCTAAACAAAGTCTTCCAAAATATTCGCAAAATAATTCTAATTAAAGTTCATGAGAGTTATATCTGTATAATTCTTCTAAGGTCAGGATAAAAGCATTTGTTCCCAACACTTAAAATCAATAGGATCTGTTGAATTCATGGATCAAGAATTTTATGTCTTCATATTCATATCCCAAAATTTTATCAATACGACTTTCACCAAAACACTGTTCTTATTGAACTTGTTTATGTCCTTTTAATTTTCATATCCAAATAGTATATTTCCTCCAATACCTTCTTGCAAATTCTATCCTTTCTTTACTTCCGTAAATATGTTTTTATTACATTTTTGTTTCCTTATTTATCTTTTTCTTCGAAATTGTTCACACTGTTGCTCATATTGCTCACACTTGTGTCAGAACTTTCCTTTACCTCTTCCCTTTAATAATTCACCCGATTTTATTACTGTTTTTCACATTCATGGTCGTGGATATTTTCATGATGTCAAAACAGACCTATCTTTCCATCTGTTCAATAAAAACTTTAGAACTATCAGAGGGGTTTTCCCCCTGCATCCATCATTTGCACATGTAGTCCTTATCACCAAGAATATCACTCACACAGTTGCATGGCCAGAGATGTAGAAGCCCTTTAGATTTCTCCTTACCCTTCTATTCCCGTACATTAGGTCAGATGTATGATGAAGGTTTTCTCAATTTCTCTCACTAATATGATTTCTATGTACTTCTTTTTATGCCCCTGACACGAGCCTGTTTCAAGTACTAATCACTGGTCACCTAGTCCTAAAACAACTATTTACAAAGTATGCTTTTTCCCCATAGTATTTTCATATTGGTCCTCTCCATCACCAAATTATTCTCCTTGTAAGCACACAGAGTGAAGAGCTCAGACACAAATTCTATTATCATTATTTACTCAGTATTGACTATTGGCCTTACATTTCTCATCTGTAAATGGATGTAATCTACCAGAAATATTGAAGGATATATTTGTTGACTTCTAGAGCAAGAAAAAAGAAAAGTGAAGAGTCCTTACATTTTCCACCTTAGCTTACAAATAAGGAAAGAGTCAAATTCAGTTTGCTGATATAAAGTCACAAATTGTTTCATGCAGAAATAAAAATAAATTTTAGCTCCTGGCTCTAAGAACTGTGTCCCTTTAAGGCAACTACAGATATGAACGTGTTATTAGGTAAATTATGTCATGTGTATACAGCTGTATTGAGCATTCTTTCAATATATCATTAGAAAACATTGGTTATTGAATAGTATCTATATGAGAATGTTATTTGAACTAATCACACTAAGTTGAAAACTACATCTTAGTCCATCAAAATGTGGAAATAAATAATTTTATTTATAAGAAAACAATACCACCATGAAAAGTGAGTATACATTAGAGAGACTGCAGGAATAACATTAGGGTTTTTACTGTCTCTACCTGTTTATGTGATTGTATTTCTTGATATTGAAACTCTCCTCTTGTTATTCTTGATGTATATAATCCAACACTGTCTATTACTACGTATCCAATGTGGGAAATAAAGCTTCAAATATATCTAAACTTTTTTCCTTTTCCATTATAACGTCATTATCAAGGTACACTGTGGTCATCCACACCTAACTTGCCAGTTTCGGCTATGGCTTCCTTAATAGTCTGCCAAACATCAGCAATGCAAGGTCATGTACTCTTTCTTTGCCTTGTCATTTACATCCAGGATGGTCACAATACAAAGGAACAAAAAGGAGCAGCCCCAAGATTTGAACTGAGTTCCTAGGATCCAAGGGTTGGCTGTGTCAGAGGTGCCAAGACCTGAGAGCAAGCCCTGTGCTCAGCTAACAATAATAATAATATTAATGCCCTTGTTTGGAATTTGCACTATTTTTCTGGCAGGCCTTGTATTTGATCTCAGGGTCTGGATAACTTTGTGGCACTGTGGATGAAGGGGAAAGGCTCACCATCCTTGAAGACAAGAAATTCAGACCTCTTCCCAGACCTTGAAATGAAGCCCCAGCACTGGAAAAATAATATTAATATATGAGATCTATTTACATACATGGGTTTAGTTCATATGATGTTTATTACCCTTATTTATTTAGTATTATTACACATATAACAGATCTTTTATTACATCATATCACATAGAATATATTTGCATATGGATTATACATCATACTGAGACCCAGGACTTTCACAGAAAAGGAAAAAAAATGTGTCAAAATTGACTTCTTACTCCAAATAAATTTTTGGACATGCTGAGATTTCAACTTATAGCCTACAATGACCAATCCTTAAATGGGGTCACAGTCTTAGCACACAAGCCTCTAGCAACCTGAGCTGCCAGAAAGTTCTGAGGACCTGTGATCAATCCACAGGAGTACTCAATATAGAGAGATAGATAGATAGATAGATAGATAGATAGATAGATAGATAGATAGATAGATAGATAGATAGATAGATAGATAGATAGATAGATAGAATTGATAGATAGATAGATAGATAGATAGATAGATAGATAGATAGATAGATAGATAGATAGATAGATAGATAGATAGATAAAAATAGACATGTAGATATATATATGCAGAGAGAGAGAGGGAATGTGAGGATATTAAATTATATATATATATAATAACCAATTATTAATTATCAAATTATGCCTCCATTTAATGAAGTATGTTTGAATACTTATAAAAGCATTAATTAAAAATTAGTCAATAACCTTCCATTAGGGGAATCATACCATGGTGCTAGAATGGAAGATATAAATCCAATAATTTTTATGTGGCATTCTAAAATAGAATCATGAATTAATTGCAAATTTAATTATTACTTTTATAGCATTCCATTAGCATTCACATGAATAGGAATGAGTTTGTCAGGATCACCTTCAATTTGTGGGTGGCAGTCTTGGCATTAGAACTCCAGGCTTGGGTAGTTTACTTATAATGCAAACCATTGGAATGACAGCGTGAAGATTTCAGATTGTTATGATTACAAAAAAGAACAAGAAGAAAAAAAACCCAGGAGTCACGGGCTCCTGCCTGTAATCCTAACTCGTCAGGAGGCTGAGATATAGAGAAGGCCAATTTGAATTCAACCAGGACAGGAAAGTCCAAGACATTCTTATTTCTAAGAGATCACAGGAAAAAAACAAACGAACATTAATTGGGCTGTGGCTCAAGGGCCGAGCACTACCTTTGAGGAAAGGAGCTCAGGGACAGGGTCTAGGCTCATAGTACAAACCTAGAACTGTCCCCACCCCAAAAATAGAGGCAATAACTCCATGTCTCTGTGTATGGATGGATGATGGATGGATGAAAAGCATTCAGCAGGTTGCCCATGCCCAGCTCTCCAACCTGGGCAAGCTGGGACAAGCCTTGAATTGTACTAAGTCTGAGCCGGAAGCTTGAACATAGCATCCTTTTCTGCCATTTAATAAATGAAGCCTGATGGGACACCTAGCAGCCAGCCACTGCTTCCAGGGAGACCACAGTACCTATACTGTAGGAGTTGTCAAAGTTTCTGGCTCCATATTCTCTATCCCTCTGTAGAATGTGAGACTATACCTCTGGGGCATGGTCGCTATCACTCATTTATCATTCCTCAATGCTGAGTCACAGGCTGGTCCCAAATCTTGGCAAAGATAAGAAATAGTCAGCAATATCTATGGTGAAAGGGGTATGCCAATCAATCTCATCCTCATAATTCCTATTAGAAGTGAGCCTTGATCTGTGAATGTGGCTTAGTGGTAGAGTGCTTACCTAGCACGCACTAAGCCCTGAGTTTGATTGCTCAGTAAACACAAACAGAAAAAGCCAAAAGTGGCACTGTGGCTTAAGTGATAGAGTGCTAGCCTTGACAAAAGAAGCTCAGAAACATGCCCAGAACCTGAGTTCAAGCCCAAAGACTGGCAAAAAAAAGTGAGCCTGGTGAGACATATTCTTCTGGGACTCAGAGGAGGACCGAGATTATAGGTAAGAAGTAAGGTAGATGGCCGGTGCAGGTGGCTCACCCCTGTAAGCTACCCTGGAGGCTGAGATCTGAGGATCCCAATTGCAAGCAAGAAAGTCTATATGAGACACTTTTCTCCAATTAAGCATCCAAAAAGTCAGAAGTAGAGCTGTGGCCCAAGTAGTAGAGTGCTAGCATTGAGCACAAAAGCTCAGGGATAGGATAGTATGCAGGCCATGAATTAAAACCCCAAGACTGGCATGCACATGCACACACACACACACACACATACACACACACACACACACACACACACACACACCAAGATAGAGTATTTGCCAGTCAGCCTGCAAAAGTTCCATCTCTAGCAACTCAATATTAAAAAGAAGAGGGAGAAAGGAAGGAAAGACATGCTCCACGAGGTGATATAACCAGTGCCAAAATTCCATAGGAGTTCTAAGTTGTGGATGCAGGAGAGAAGGTCTCAGGCAGAAGGTGTAACATGGGCAAAGGTCCTGAGGTGTGGTGTAGAGCAGATGGTGTGGGTGGGATGAAGTTTCTGTGGCTTCAGACAAGTCTGGGAGGACATTCAAGGCTGGGTCAAGGTTTGTACTTGAGTCACACGTAGGGTACACGGTTGGGTCCCAGAATGGGGACCAGGGGGAAGATTATCTTGCTTTTTACCAGGTACCCCAGCCATTTCCTGTGGCTGGAAGCTTATTTTTCACAGATCCTGACCCTCAGACCTCCTGTGCATGGAGGAGTCAAGGCAAATGCAGGGAAGAAAGCTTGCTTAAGAAAACCTTCTAGCCCAATGCCAGTGGTGGCTCAACCCCTGTAAATCCTAGCTACTCAGGAGACTGAGAAAGAGATCGTGGGTCAAGTCAGCTCAGGGGAAGAAAGTTAGTGAGACTCTTCTTGCTAATTAATTACCAAAACCCCGAAATGGAGCTGTGGCTCAAGTGGTAGAGTGCTAACCTTGAGGGAAAATATTAAGAGACCAGAGCCCAGGCTGTGAGTTCAAGCCCGCGTACTGGCACAGATGAAATAAAGAAAAGCTTTCAGGAGCTCCTAGTCTATTGTGGTGAAAGGCCAGATCAGCCAGGCACTGGTGGCTCACACCTGTCCTCCTACCTCTTCAGAAGGCTGAGATGTAAGGATCACTGTTCAAAGCCAGCCCAATTAGGAATCATGGAGACTCTGATCTCCAAGGAACCTACAGAAAACTGGAAGTGGCTCTGCAGCTCAAGTGGTAAGATGAAGAGCTTGGGGACAGCGCCCCAGCCCAGAGTTCAAGCCCCATGACCAACACCTGGCCTGCTTGGACCTCCCTCTGTTATTCTAGGCAGAGTACTTTCCAGTGGGCCACTGAGTGTCTCCCAATGTCTAGGTGTCTTATAAGTCTTGAGAGCAGCCTGTTTGGAGGCCATTAACTATAGAGCAAGTGACAGTACCAGAAATGGGTTGAGCCTTGGGACATGGAGATAATCAGAATGGCATATATCGTGGGTGTAATGTATATCTGAGCAGTAAATTGACATCTCAGACCACGGTTCTGGGCCAGGAGGGACAGAAGCTGCAAAATATCACACCAGGTAATGCCCACTCATACGGGTATCACAAGAGTGTGAATTTGTCTCAGGAATTCATAGCCAGGCTGCTGCTTGTAGCAGTCGCTGTCCCTGGAGTCCCAGGGTTCAGAGGCATGCTTTACTCACCAGTGCTCAGGGGCAGATGAAGGTCTGCAATCATGGGCCGACTACAAATGAGCATCCGTACTGTCCTTCCCATGGTCCTCTGGACCTGTACATGGATGTATCTCTTGAGAGTTTACTGTGACTATGCCTCAGGACTGCCCCAAGTTCTAGTTCAGCTCATCATAACCACCTTCCTGTGTGTGTTGTGGTGTGCGTATGTGTGTGTGTGTGTGTGTGTGTGTGTGTGTGTGTGTGTGTGTGTGTGTGTGTGTATATCTGTGAGTATGCGCATAAGCATCTTGGGACTAGGGCTTGATCTCAGGGCCTGGGCTCTGTCCCATACTTTTTTCATTCAGGGCTAGCACTCTACCAATTAAGCCACAGCTTTTCTTCCAGCTTTCAGGTGCTTATTTGCAGAAGAGAGTCTCACAGACTTTTCCAGCTGGGCTGCCTCTGAATGGCAATCCTCATATCTCAGACTCCTGAGGAGCTAGGAATATGAGAGCATGAGCTATTACCATCTGGCCACAGTTTCTTTCTTGACTAAAACAGACTACCTCTCTCCATCTGAGCACCCATCTACAGCTACCCCTCCTAACCCTGGCTTCAGATGAAACAACCTCTTCCCCTGAGGAAAAAGAAATGGGATCAGGTTTGAGCTTTATTTTCTTCACACAGTCAGGGGCTGCTGGGAGCTGATGTGGAGGTCAGAGATCTAGGCCAGGGCAAGAAGACAGCTGTTAGAACAGAAGAGATTATGAAAATACAGCCTTGCAGCTGGGTTCCAGTGGCTCATGCCTATAATCCTAGCTACTCAAAGCTGAGACCTGAGAATCAATCAAGATTCAAAGCAAGCCTGGGCAGACTCTTATCTCCAATGAATCACCAAAAAGATGGGTAGTAGAGCTACTGTAGTTCACGTAGTACAGCAGCAACCTTGTGCAAACAAGCTAAAGCATACCACGGAGGCTCTGAGTTCAAGCCCTGGTACACACACACACACACACAAACACACACACACAAACACACACACATCCTTAGCAGGTGCCAGTGGCTCATACCAACAATCCAAGATACTCAAGTGGCTGAGCTCTTAGGGTGGCAACTTGAAGCCAACCCAAGCAGGAAAATATGTGAGACACTTCTGTTTACTAAGCTACTAAAAGAGATGGAAGGTGAGCTGTGGTTCAAGTGTTAGAGTGTTAGCCTTGAACAAAGGAAGCTCAGGGACAGTGCCAAGGTCTGAGTTCCAGGTCTAAGATTTTTTTTAAAGACACCCCGCACCCCAATCAGGCCATAAATCCAGATTTTGGTCATTCTAGATCTCACTTCCGCTCCTGCCACTTCCACACTACAAGTGGCCGGTGTGTGGCCAGCACTGGGTTAAGAAGTGAACTTATACAAGGAGGACATAGCCAGGTCAAGGATAATGCCCCAGAACATTGAGGTACTGGCCAAACCAGTCTCTCATCCCCCAGTTGCCTTGCCCTAGAGTTCAAAATCTGTGCCTCTGTATTCTGGACATCTGGAATTGTCTAGAAGGACCTGAGAGGCCCTGCTAGGGCCATAAGATAGACTTGCCTGAGACAAGACATCGACCAATACTTCCAAGCCACCTTGGCCTCACCTCCCATGTAGACCCTGATCATCCTTGCTGGGTCAACCTTCAGTCATCCATGAAGCTCGATTTGGCCAGAGCCACTGGCAACCACCCTTCCTCCACTCCACTGCCAGCCTGCTGGGAGTAGGATATGCAGCCAGAGGCCCAGCTGAAGGAAAGGACAGGATTGCATGACGACTGAACTTGCCCCCCACCCAGAGGCAGGGGAGAACATATGCTAGCTGGCCCTGCTGACCCAGAATCCTCTGGAAGTGGACAAAGATATGGACAGTCAAACTTGGGCCCCAAAGAAAAACTAGAATATTCAGGTCTCTGGCAATTTAGGACTCATTATAGATCCTAATAGGGGGCTAAAGGCAAGGTTGCCATGGAAGAGGGGCACCATATGAATTAGGAATAGGCAGACAGGCACTCAGGAAGTGGACAGAGAAAGATGAGGGAAAAATACACGCACGCACACACACACACACACACACACACACACACACACACACACACACAAAACAGGTAGCCCAAGGCCTCAGCAGTCCCTGAGCACATGAATATCCCAAACCCCGATAAGATGGCATTATTGTCCTCAGACCAAATGTAGACAAAACTCAGAGCCTCTCACACATCTGGAATGGCTCCTAACACAGCATAGCATTTCCTACTGTACACAACGCTATGAAGAACACTCAGCCACCTTATTTTTGGTTGTTGGTCATAGGGTTTGAACTTTGGGCCTGTAAACAGTCCCTCAGCTCTTCAGCTGAAGGTGTGCGCTCTACCACTGGAGCCAGAGCACCACTTCCAGTTTTCTGGTGGTTCACTGAAGATAGTCTCACAGACTTTCTTGCCCAAGCTAACTTTGAACTGTGATCATCAGATCTCAGCCTCCTGAGTAGATAGGATGACAGTTGTTAGCCACTGGCATCTCCCAGACTCAGCCACTTGCTCTACCACTTGAGCCACGGCCCACTTCCAGTTGGAGTTTGGAGATGAGACTCTCATGGGACTTTCCTGCCTCGGCTGGGAAATAAGATCCTCTGGATCGCAATCTCCCAAGTATCCAGGATGACAGGTGTGAGCCACCAGCACAAGGCTTATGTTCTCTCATTCTTAAGAATTCCCACCTAGTCCTCCTCTAGATAGTACCACCTAGACACTCTTTAACCTCCCTCAGGGACAGCAAAGTGAGGCTTGGAATCTGGGTAGGACCATGGGCATTAAAGGCCTCCTTCACATCACTACCCCTCTCTAAGCTCCCATCCACCTCCTCTGGATGGCCTGGTCATCTGGGGCAGATCAGACCCACTAGGAAATCTGGTGGATGCCCTGTATCCCCCGCACCTACCAACTGGTACCTGAGGATTTCTGGGGCCAGCTACTCCATATCCAGGTGGAAGACATTAGGAGGGTTGCTGATAACCAGGTCCAGGGTTGCCCAGGGCAGAAGGAGTGTCCAAATTCCCTCTGTCAAAGGAGACACAAAGCATGGATAGATCTACTAAGAGCTACAGGGCATGGCCATTCACCTGTCATCCAGGTCCCTTGGAGTGCTGTTATATGTTGACAGTCCTGGGGCTTGACCTTGGGGCCCAGGCACTGTCCCAGAGCTACTTTTGCTGGAGGCAAGGGCTCTTCCACCTGAGCCATGGTGCCACTTCCAGCTTTTTCTGTGTATGCGGGACATAGGAATCAAACCCAGGGTTTCTTGCGTGCTAGGCGAGCTTACTACTGCTAAGATACAATCCCAACCCTGGATAGCTGCTCTTCTGTGACACCTTGGGCCTGTCTCCGGACAGACTTGCCCATCTTTACTGAGTTTTTCACCACTAGCTCTGGTTGGAAATGAACATGCTCAGCTATGTTGTCCTTTATCTACCGCATCTTTGCTCTGTGTGCTTCCTGTCAGATCCTCCTTGTTAAGCAAGACCACCTTTTAAGTGCTGCCTCTAAGAAGCCTGCTCCAATCACCCTGGCATAGAGGGATCTTCTTTACTCTGCAGGCTGCTGGCCTTTTCAAGCTCTGCCTACCAGCTGGTGTGTGTTCAGAGAGCACAAAGGGGAAGGTCTGGCTTTTACCACCCAATTTCTGAAGGCTCTGATACACTACCCAGAGACCGTTAATGTATCACACTTCGGAAGAGAACACTCAAGGCTCAGACAGTCTGGGGGCAACACATGGGACCCTTTCTTTATTTGGGCTTGAACTGAGGATCTGGGAGCTGTCTCTCTGAGTTTTTGTGATCAATGCTGGTGCTCTATCACTTGAGCCACAGCTCCACTTCTAACATTTTGGTGATTCCATGGAGAGTAGAATCTCACTGGCTTTCCAGCTTATGGCTGGCTTTGATCTTTGATCCTCAGATCTCTGCCTCCTGAGTAGCCAGGATGTCAGGCATGAGCCTGAGCCAGAGGTGACAGGCACCAGAGCCTTTCTTTTGAGCTTCTGTTTATCTCATGTCAACTAGCAAGCCCTTGTTAAAATAGTCATTTACAGGGGATCAATTTCCTCTCCTAGGTCAGTTAGTCCAAGGAGATAAAGTGTCTTTGAAAAAGGATACTCTGAGTTGGCCTAGGTGAGTGTGTGTGTTAGAGTATGAGTTTCAGGGATACTTACTCCCATGTCCGCAGTGCCTCATCCTCCCAGTGGTGAGTAAATCCAGGATCCCCATCCCAAGGAGGGAAGGTAGGGGATGGTACTTAAGGTCATATCAAGAGGGATGATCTGATTTCTATCCTGTAGCTGAAGCCGGGAGAAAAAATAGACAGAAGGAGAGGTTAAGAGGAACATCAAGGTACGCCCCCTACCTTTGGATACAAGTACCAGAGAGAAGACTGAATCCATCCTTTTTGGTAGTAACATAACAGGTGCCCACTATTCATTTATTTTAGTTTTTGTGAGTCCTAGGGCTTGGATTCAGGGTTTCGGTGTCATCCCTGAGCTTCTTTTACTCAAGGTTGAGGCTCTACCACTTAAGCCACAGCACCACATCTGACGTTTTTTCTGGTGCGGGGGAGGTGGTTTATGGGAGATAAGAATATCACAGACTCTCCTGCCTGGGCAGGCTCTGAGTCACAACCATCAGACCTCAGCCAGGATGAGCAAGAGCCACCAGCACCTGTTCACCACCATCCATTTATAATCCCCTAGGGCCAGTCCCAGGCCACCCACACTGCACCCTCCATGTTGTGGGAAGCAGACATGGGTGGGTTTGATACTTCAACAGCCTACCTAACTTTGAACATTTTTCTGGGTCAGTCTGAAAGCGGCTTCCTTCTTATCCACAGGAATGACTTGGCTCTGTCACAAGAACAAATGTCCCCCAGGAGGTGTCAGGCCTGGGGTCTTTCCTCTGTACACCACCCCCTCTCCCCAAAATGACATAAAACAAAAGTAGACATAGAGTGAATTCATTTTCTTATAATCAATGTCTAGCATGATATGTGGTGGTAAGGATCAGAGGCCTGGGATAGTGCTGTGCAGTTGGACAACGTGATGTCTCCTCATCCACTTTCCTTAACAGAGATTAGTGGAGAAGGACTCATCAGACGGACTGACAATGAATAACCATCATGGTCTAGCCCGGGCACAGAGGGGCTTACCTCAGGGAGCTAGTTCAACAGGCTGAGCAAGACAGCTCCTTACGCACAGCCCACCTCCAGAATTAGAGGGCCATCTTGGGTCCCAGCCACATGGGGACACTAAGCCACCTCCTGCAGCACCCGTTCAACAAGTTCCTATGAGAGAGAGAGAGACAGAGACAAGAAGACAGACAAACAGACAGACAGACAGACAGACAGACAGAGACTCTTATCTCCAAAGAACCACGAGAAAACCGGAGTGGTGCTGTGGTACAAGTGGTAGAATGCTAGACTTGATCTGAGGGGTTTGGAGACAGCACCCAGGCCCAGATTTCAAGCACCATGACTGACAAGAAGTGGACTTCCTACCACAAGAAGTGGACTGATTAGCACCCATAGTCTTAGGGAGCATGACAGAGAAGTCCAGCCAAGCTTCCTATAAGCTGGGGCACATGAGTAGGCCATCCAGCTTCTCCATTCCTCATTTTCCCCAGATGCAAAACTGAACACAGTGAAGGAACCCTTTCCTCATGGGGATAGGGTAAGGATTAAAGAGAGCCATGTTTTGTTTCACAATCTCATACCTGTTACATGATAAATAGCAGGCCCCATCTGAGCCCTTTCCAGCTATCTTCCTGTCATATACTCACAGAATTGTCAAGAACCTTCTCTGACGACCGCTCCCTCTATGCTGGCCCTGCCCAGAGATGCTCCTGTATTGATCCTTTGTTTCCTCACAACTTTCCTGTGAGGAGACTGAGGTCCGATGGTTCCAGGACCATCCCAGAGCTTCAACTTTGGTCAAGAATCGGCTGCAATGGACTAAGAGTTTGGGATAATCCATCTAAACCATTGACTGAGCATGGCGCCACATGTCTTCCATCCCAACTACAGATGACCACGCATGGTGGCCCATGCCTGTCACAGGAGGACCATGATCCAGCCCAGCCTGATCATATATTGAGTCTCAAAATGCCAAAGACAGAACGATTTAGCTCCCATGGTAGAAGACTTGACAGGAAAACCTAGGCCTTGAGTTCAAACTCTAATATACCAAAAAGAATCAGAGGCCTGGTGCCAGAGGCTCATGCCTATAATTCTAGCTACTCAGAAGGCTGAGATCTGGAGATCACAGGTCAAGATTTAAAATAAGGTTGGCCTCGCCCCTCAGATGTCATGATCAGAAGACCCAGAGTCTGACCAATGCCAATACGCTCCATACTAACAGGGCTCACATCCTTACCAAATGCTGGTCACACTCTCTGTCCCCCTGGGGAGCCACCCCCTGAGGGCCCCACCCCCAGGTCCTCCCAAGCTCCCTCTGCCACCACCAGGCCCAAGCGAGTAGACAGTTCCAGGGCACAAAGTTCCCTTGGTCTTATAATTTAATGGTGTTGAGTACCCTTCAAGCATCTCACCCTTCCAAGCCCCCAGACTTCAGCCACAAAGCCCATGCACCCCCCCTCAAGATAGTGGTTAGAAGTTACCAAAGGGCCCAGCACTCCTTTTTGCAACCCACTTCTACACACAGTCACTCACACACAAACATACACACACACACACACACACACACACACACACACACAAGGCCCGGCACGGGTGGCTCCTCTCTGTCATCCTAGTTCCTCAGGAGGCTGAGGTCTGAGGATCACTTTTAAAAGCCAGCCCTTGCAGGAAAGTCTGAGAGGCTCTTATATACAGTGAACTACCAAATAGCCACAGGGGGAGCGGTGGCTAAAGTGTCAGGTGCTGTACCTGAGCATTTTTACTCAAGGCCAACGGACTATGGCTTGAGCCACATATCCAATTCTGGTGTTTTCTTTTTGGTAGTTACTTGTAGATAAGAGTTTTACAGGCTTTCCTGATTGGGCCTCAAGCATCCATCCTCCCATCACAGCCTCCTATGTAGCCAGGATGACAGGTATGAAGCACCGGCATACAGCTCAAACCAAGGTTTCTTCATGTGCTGTGGAACCAGCACTGGAAACTCTCATTGTCTATGACCACTCCAGATCCTGGTGCACACTGTAACTCTTTGTTGGATAAATAAATGAGCGTCTGTCTTCAAAAATACTACAAAGTCCCATCCCCTTCAAGTAAGCATCCTGGTGGCTGGGGCAAAGCCTGGTGTAGCTCTCCCACAGTTCTCCCTTCTCCCTCTTCCCACCTGCCTGGTGCCTCAGAACTTAACTGTTTTGGCTCTAAAGACTGTATCCATGGTGTGCTCGCTGGATTCCGGGGCCTCTGGGATGCCTATCTTCTCAAAGATCTCTGGCCAGCGGCTGACCCGATAGGTGGCACTTAATTCCCCACTCAGGAGTGAATGAGGTTGCCATGAGCTGAAGGTCAGGCTCAAGGGGTCTACTCTCCTACCCCTGGGGCCAGCCAGGATGGCCCACCACATCTGGCCCCCAAATTTCATGTTACAGATAAAGGATCCTCGAGGCATCTTTGGTTTCTGATTCTCCCAGAGTCCAGTGCAGGGGCTAAGAATTCTCTCTACTCACAGCTGGCTGCCTAGAGATGGTGAGGTCAAAACCTCTGCTCCCCATGACATCCTCAATGTTATGTGTAGGTCGTAGGACCCCTACCAAGAAGACCACCAAGAGTCAGACTCTACAGCTGTTTTATTTAAATGGGCTGCAGCTCGGGCCTCGTCCTACACTCTGACACAGCAGAGCCCAGGAAGAGAGCCCCGCACTAAGGATTTACAGGACTTATGAAGGCACACAACCAGGTGCTTTAGTACCACGTGTTGCTCTGCTCTGAAACAAGCAACAAATTGTGACTGCCTCAAGTATTTAAGCCTTCACTCAACTGTGGTGGTCACACTAGAGAGAGTCAGAGGAGAATCAACAGCTGCTGCATAAAAGCAATCAAGGCACGACGTTCATAGCAGGAGACCATCTGGCTTGAGAACTCTGCTTGTAATACTTTGATTGTCATTGATTGTTGGCTGAAATGGTTCATCTAATTTGACCCATAATCCCAGGTGTTAGTGGAAATTGCCAGCTTCAAGCAAAAAACCCTGGAAAAGGTAACATTTTAGTTGTCCCAATCAAACTTAAAGGGTTCCAAAGTTAGTGGACCTCTTTTCTTTTGAGACAGCCTACATCAGGTTACAGAAACTGGCAGTCAGCAAGCCCTAGCTAACTGCCATGGCCTGATACCAAGCAGGCTCCAACAGGGGAATGCACTTCCCTACCACTGCCCAGCTGGAAATAGCACAGGCAGGACATAGATTAGAGTCTGCAGGATTCCAGGGAGGACTTCCCACCAGTGCACTCCCCTGGGAGGTAATACACACAACCAGTGGGATCCCATAGCCCACTGCCCAGATGCCGATGGACACCGTCAATGCCCTGGGTAAGGTTGCCCTCTCATCCTCAGTAGTGGTGAACCATCTGCAATGTCACACCGTTCACCACTTCCTAGACCCTCCTAGCTTCACAGCCCCTGCCATACTCAACCCCCTCCATCTTGTTCCCTAATTACATTTGGCAGACACATTCCCAACCCTTGAATTAGCTCCAACTATACAAACGAGAGAACAGTGTCCTGCTGGAAGAGTGTGGCTGTGGTCACACTAGGCTCACAAGCCTTCAGGATTAAGACAGAAGGTATCAACTTTGGTGTGTGGTTCACACAGGCCTCCTAGGGGAGACCCACGCAGGCCCAGCAGCTACTGTGGGCTATAGGAAAGGGGGAAGAGAGAGGTGGGAAGGAATGTCTACAGAAATATTCCCCAAAGCAGCCATGAAACAGTGATGGTGAAAACAAAAATTATGGTTGGTCTCATACTTGGCATTGCTGAAAAAAAGAACAACAAATACAAACACACACACACGCACACACAAATCCAGAACAGTGACTATAGACTCATCCATGCAGCACCTGCAATTTGCCAACTGATCACTCACCTGAGCACAGTCAGGCTCTCTCTCTCTCTCTCTCTCTCTCTCTCTCTCTCTCTCTCTCTCTCTCTCTCTCTCTCTCTCTCTCTCTTTCAAGCACACACACACACACACACACACACACACATAGACTCAGAGTAGTGCCCCTCCTGAGTTTTTTGGTTCCTCCTCTGGGACAATGTACAAGCTGGAGCACGGGAGTTCCCTTGTCAGAACCAGGGGCTCGACCTAAGGAAGCACCGCTTTAATAATGCTGAACCACCCTGCCTCTCCCTTTCTCCAGGGCCAGACACTTGCCCTTGGGAATAACCAGCCATGACTCCCCATTCACCAAAACCCTAGGCCAGGACTCTGGGCGAAGGAGTCCTGAGACAGGTGGCTCTTCAGAGCCTGGACTGAAAACAAGCAGGAGGTCATGGTGTACCCAGAGAAGTGTCTGACCTGGGGTGGGGGCAGTGTTGGGGAAATGGATGATATCCTAAAGGCTACATACATGGATGAACTTCCTACTCCAGCCTAGATGCTTCTGGGTGATTGGTGGATTTTGGGGAGGATGAGGAAACCAGATGTGCCTGGAGCACCAGCAGATGGTGGCAGAGCTTGGAAATGTGATCACTCTGTGAGTGCTGTTGACAGCTGGAATGGGGGGGGGAACAGTAGTGTGTACCTGTGTTGGAGGGGCGTGTTCTTCCCAGACATTCACCTTCTATTTGACCCGTAGTACACTCACGTCCCTAGTGGGCTCTTCTGGAACTCTCCTCAGGGGAAAGGGTAAACGAGCACAAAAGACAAGGGCTCCCACAGAATGGAGGGCTATGTTCTGCATCCAACACCCCCCCACCCCCAGAAAAAAGGAAAACTCACAAGAAGGCAGGTGTTGAGGTGCTGCTCCCCAACTCTGACTAAAGCCACCAGGTTCCCCTAGGGAGAGAAAGGGTGCAGATGCATGGCTCTGTGGCTCCCACTGCTCTAGGCCAGGGGCTCAGTAGCGCCCCCTGTTCACCCATCCTTGCATCTGCCTTTTTCCTGGGACACTGGCCACTAAGGATGGGTATGGGATTCCAGGATCAACATCCACTCTCCCATCCCCCACTCCTGGGGCACATTTGTGGCAGAGTCAGGGCTGGCCTGCCTGGTGCTGGGGAGGTGCGTTTGGGACACAAGAAGGGAGGCAGGAGTCACGGGTCTGGGTCCGTGGGGGGTGTAGGGTAGGGGGAGGTCATGAGGTGCAGACCCGCGGGGCTTCCACTGAGGACCAGGACCGGGTCAGGGCTGCAACGAGAACAGGGGTGCACCATCGCTGGATGACTCCAAGAGGCACCACGGGTCCAAGCTAGCATCAACCTGTTTCAAACAAGGTGCCACAGGTAGGGCAGGAGAAGGGGCTGGGGCAGGGGCGGGCAGGTTGCAGGGCTGAGCTCACCCCCTCCACAGCTGAGCTCCTGGTGCAGGGGCCTTGGACTCAGGGCCTACCTGGCCTCCGAGCCTCCCTGGGGCTGTGAGAGGGATGTGCCTGCTGTGCTGGCTTTGTGTCCTCTGTGCTCCTGGCCCAGACCTGTGATCCTACAGCAGTGGAGCCCAGTCATGGATGCTGCCACCCCTGGTGCATGTGCCTTCTCTTCTCTGCTCTCTCTCTCTCTCTGCCCCCACTTCTCACCCAGGCTTCCCAGCCCCTGCTGCACAAGTATGCCAGTTCCCCTGTGCCCCTGTCTGCAGCAACTATGTGCCCCTTCAGCCACGCCTTGTCCTCCCCTCAGTCACACTACTTCCCCACCTCGGCCATGCTCCTGTCGCTGGCTTTGTGCTGCTCTGACTCTTCCTTAAGGCTACCAGGCCATGGCAGAAGCAGCCTCACCTCAGCTCAGGGCTTCCCCCCAACCCAGGCAGCTGTCTGGGGGAATTGAAGATCCCCTCAGCCCAACCACTGGGGGAGACTCTTCTCCATCCACCCCACAAACCAAGCAGGTGCAAGGTAACGCTCTGAGTTTGTGTGTGTGTGTGTGTGTGTGTGTGTGTGTGTGTGTGTGTGTGTGTGAGATTGTCCTCTCAAGGACTCAGAACATTGAATCTTTTGGGATGTCAGCACACAGCACACTTATAAAAATGGAAAGGCTTGCAAAAAATTATATTAAGTGAAGTAAGCCAAGCGCAAAGAAACATAGGTCCCATGGTTTCTCTTCTTTGCAATATCTAGTATATGTATGAGTCAAGCAGAAAAGGTCAGATAATGTGATGTTAGGAAAATGAATCCTTAGATATGTATTTAAATGTTTTCTTTCTTTCATGCATTTGCTTCTAACTCATTTATAAGATTTTTTTTTTGTTGCTTTGTATGTCCCTCCCCCAAAGCATATCCCTTGCTTTTAATATATTTGATGTTGGTATAATTTGTGGAGGAAATGGGGAAAAACAAGTCGTTTAAGGATACAGGTGGACCCGTTGCAACTATGAGAAGTACATGTTGTCATGTGGAAAACAAACTTTACAACTTTGGTGCCGGGGTGGGGGGGTGGGAGGGAATTGGGTAGGGGAACGGGGGAGGCTGGGAAGGGATGTGAAGAGTAAACAAAGGAGGAGGCTGCAATAATTGATAAGAAATGTACTCATTATCTTGCCCATGTAATTGTAACCCCTCTGTACAGTATGTTCACAAAAAATTAAAATTAAAATAAAAAAAAGCAATAAGAACCCTGTGTAATGGATTCAGCACAATGTGCCTT
Source organism: Dipodomys spectabilis (assembly GCF_019054845.1). Taxonomy (NCBI): domain Eukaryota; kingdom Metazoa; phylum Chordata; class Mammalia; order Rodentia; family Heteromyidae; genus Dipodomys; species Dipodomys spectabilis. The sequence continues at coordinate 141,445 of NW_024870894.1, read as the reverse complement.
TTGAAGGACTCAGCACATAGATACTTTTGGAATCCTCATGGTAATTTAATTACCAATAAGATTAGACATGCCATTTTGACATCACTAAACTTAAATATCATAATATTATGGCATTATATATCGTAGTGACATTAGAGACATATTGTGAATTCCATTTCTGTGATTTCATTCTATTACAAGCTAGCAATATTGATGGATATCAGAAATCTATTGTGACCTCAAAGCCATTATGACATGAAAATTACTTTGTGACATCACAATGGCATTGTGATATCATTAACCTGTTCTGACATCACAAACCTGTCCTGTCCATTGTTACCTCATCACCAATGTGACATCACAAAGCCATTGTGATATCACATTGCTATTGTGACATTACAATCACCTTGATACCTCCCAAACCCATTATGACATCTTTAGCACGTTTGAAAAAACACATGGCCTTTGTGACATCCCAGTCCCTTTGTGTATCCATATCCTCATTGTGAAATATCAATTGAGATCAGATATGCCATTGTAATATCACAAAGCATTTACAATATAATCATTGGTGTGACATCACATTGTCATTATGACAACAGGTCATTGTGACATCACAAATCTGTAATGACATCATACCAGTATGACACCACATTGTCATTGTGACAACATATATACATTATGAAGGCCTATTATGTGATTTCGTTGTATGTCAAATTGGGTTCATATCAAACACATTTGGACTTCATAACTATTGTGATATGACAATCCCTTTGTGATATAAGATTGCCATTGTGATGTCTCTAAACTGTGACAACTCAAACATGCACTGTCCTCATAAGTTTTGTGACATGTTGCCACTGTGTTATGCCCATTGAGAGCTCAATCTATTTTCAATCTCATATTATTTCAGGTATGACATTAAATATTAGAAATATACTGTGATAGTATGAATATTGTGACATCACACTGCTAGACGTAATGACCATTGTGTCACATTGTCACATCACAAATCTGTTCTGACTTCATCACATTTGGGCCAACAAATGACTTTGGAATCCTCACAATCCCATTCTAAACTCATATACTCATTATGAGTTAATGACAATTGAGGTCTGAAATGCCATTGTCACATCACCAAACTACTGCGACATCACAAAACTATTTTGAACTCATCACTATCATGGCATCACTAACTAATTGTGATATAACAACACTCTTATGACATTATAATTTGACATCATATTGCAATTGTGATATTACTGAACCCTCATGCTTTCACAAACCTATTATGATCTTATCACATCTTAGAAAATTATGGCCTTTGAGACATCAAGCTCCTTCCGTGAACTTGTATCATTGTGAACTTGTAGCAATTGAAAATTGAAATAAGATGTGATATTGCAAACTAGTTTTCACATCACTAACCCATTTTTATATCATTAACACTTTGACAACCAGAACCTGTTAGGAACCCTAGCACTTTTGACAAAAAACATGGCCTTTGTTTCATCACAGTTCATTTGTATATGTCATTGTGACTTCATCCTCATATCCTCACTATAAACTAATGGCAATTAAGATCTGACATGCCATTGTGACATCATAAACCCTTTGTGACATTATCACCAGCGTGACATAAGACTGTCATTATGACACCATCAGCTCATTGTGACATCACCAAGCTACAGTGACACATAGCATTATGACATCGCATTGCCATTTTGCTGTCATAGACACATTGTGAATGTATATCTTGTGATTTCATTCTATTTCAAATGTGGCATATCAGTTGATATCAGAAGCACATTGTGACCTCATAACCATTGTAAGATAATAAACCCTGTGTGACATCATAACCAGTATGACATTATATTGTTGTTATGACATCTTTAGCTTATGTTGAAATCACAAAATGATAATGACAGTATAGCATTTGGCATTGTCATTGTGACATCATTGTCACGTTATGAATGCCAAATCTGTGATTTCATTGTATTTGAAATGTGACATGTGGGTTGATATCAGAAACTCATGGTGATGTCATTACCATTGTCTCATAAAAGTCCCTTTTTGACATCAATTTGGCAATGTGACATCACACTGGCAATGTGATGCTAGTAAGGCATCGTGATATCACAATGTTCATGAACTCACAATGGATTTCTGGTATCAACCAACATGCCACATTAGAAATAGAATCAAATAACATAATAGGCAAACACAATGTGTCTATGACATCAGAATGCCAATGTGATGTTGCAATGCTATGTTTTGTCATTGTAGTTTTACATGTCAAAATGAGCTGATGGTGTCTTAATGGCAACATGATGTCACAATTATGATTATGTCAGAAAGGATTGGTTATGTTTCAATCGTATATCTTATGCCAGTTTTCATTAGTTCCCCATGAGGATATGCATACAAAAAGGTTCTGTGTTGTCACAGAGGCCATGTGTGTTTTCAAAGGTGGTAAGAGGTCATAATAAGTTTGGGATGGCCCAATGTGATCCATAATGTCACAATGGAAATGAGATATCCCATTAGGTTTTTGATGTCACAGTGGTGATGAGGTCACAATGATTTTGTGATGTCACAGTTTGTAATATCAGAATGATATATCAAATTTCAAGGACTCATAATTCAATATGAGGATACCAGGTGATAGAAGAAGCTCCATAGTATGAGGTCATACTATGTGAAAACCCAATGGGACAGTGATTTCACAATGACAATGTGATATCTTACCATCATGTTATAAGAATGTTTTGATGTTACAATTGATGATGCAATACTGATGAGGAGGTCGCAATAGATTTGAGATGTCCCAAGGGGTTGGTGATGCCACAATGCCATGTGGGATCTCAATTGTCATTAACACACCATGAGTATATGAGTTTGGGAAGGGATTCTGATGTCAGCAAAGCATATGTAGTCAAAAAGGTGAAGAACCAACAGATCTGAGATGTCACAAAGTGACATAATGGTTATGATGTCCAGCGGTGTGATATCATGATGTTACACTGGATTTTAGATATCTCATGTCATATCTGAAATACGAGGTCGAACACAGATTTTCAACTCACAAATGGCCAAAGATATCACAATGGCATGTCACAAAATTATGAGAACAGGAGATGTATTTGATGTCACAGTGGGTTAGTGATATAACAAAGGGAATGTACTGTGACAAAGAAATTTAGATGTCACATAGGTTATGAGTTCATAATGGTTTCCTGATATCAACGCAGATGCCACATTTCAGATAGAATGAAATTAAAGAATAGGCATTCAAAATGGGTCTATGACATGAAAATGACAATGTGATGTCAAGGCAGCAATGAGGATAGTATATGTACTCATTACCTTGCTCGTGTAACTGTAATCCCCTGTACACTGTATTTACAATAAAAAAACTCACAGAAGAAAAAAAAGAAAAATATGGTATCGTGTCATTGGGGTTTGGTGATGTCAAAATGAATGGTGGTGTCATAATGATAATGTGATTTCACAGTCATAATTATTGCACAAAGTATTTGTGATGATACAATGCTATATGTGATAACAATTTTCATTAGTTCACTATGAAGATATGAGTACACAAAGGGTCTGTGATGCCACAGAGGTCATGTGTCTTTTTTTCATTTTTTCATGTTTTGTTTACTGTGAAAATACTGTACAGAGGGGTTAAAATTACATGGGCAAGATAATGAGTACATTTCTTATCAAACATTGTAGCCTCCTCCTTTGTTTCCCCTTCCCATCTCTTCCCATCCTCTCCCTGCCCCTCCACCCAATCCTCCCCGCTCCCCCTCCTCCCCCAATGAAAGTTCTAAAATTTGTTTTCGACATAAGGACTTGTATATCTCAAGAGTTCACAATAGCTTTGTGATGTCACAATGTGATTGTGAAGGCACAACAGCAATGTGATGTCACAATGGTTTTGTGATGTTACAGTGGTGATAAGGTCACAATGAGTTTGTGATGTCATTATGAGTTTGTAATATCGCAATGACATTTCCAATTTCAATTTCTACTAGTTCACAATGAGGAAACAATTTCAAAGAAAGAAAAGCTCCAAATACTATGAGTTTTTAGACATAATTTTTGCGATATGCTGCCATTAGGATATTTTAGGCCTTTAGTAAGTTTATAATCTGTTTTCAAACTCATAATAATTCAGGTATGACATATGATATCAGAAATTGACTCTGACATGAACATTGTGACATCACATTGATAGACATCAAGAACATGGTGTCACATTGTGAACTTACAAATTTGTTAGGGCTTCATCACTTTTGTGCCAACACATGACTTTGGAGACAACACAGTCCCTTTGTGAACTCATATTTTCATTGCGAATTAATGACATTTGAGATCCGGCATGCCATTGTGACATTTTCAACAAATTGTGACAGCACAAACCTATTATAGTAGAAACACATTGTGATCTAATAGCCATTGTGGTAGCACAATCCTTGCATGACCCCATATTTCGATAGTGATATCACTAACCCAATGTGAAATTCCAATCCTCTCATACCCAATCCAGGTATGAAATGTGATACCCGAATCCAGTGTGACATCTTGATCATGGTGACATAACACTGATAGATGTTATGAGCATTTTGTCAGTCTGACAACACACACCTGTTAGGACTTCATCACTTTTGTGACAACGCATGCCTTTGGAGACATCACAGTCCCTTTGTGAGCTCATATACTCATAGTGGGTTAATGACAATTGAGATCACATGTGTCATTTTGATATCACCAACACATTGTGACATCACACACCTCTTGGAAACTCATCACCAGTGTGGCATTACCAATTGTGGTATCAAAACATTATAAAGTCATCATATTGCAACATCACATTGCCATTGTGATGTCACTGTTCCACTGTGTTTTCAAAAAGCTACTGTGTCTTCACAGCATTTCAGAAAATTCATAGCCTTTTATACTTCAGTCTTCTTCTGTGAACTCATATCCTCATTGTGAAAGTGTAGCAACTGAATTGGACATGCGATTATGAGATGTGACTTCACAAAATTATTTGATTTCATCACCAATGTGACATCATAAACCCCTTGTGAGCTTTCGTTGCCATTTGACATCACTATCACATTGTGACATCCCAAACCTATTAGGACCTCTTAGCACCTTTGAAAAAACACATGGCCTTTGTGACATCAAAGTCGCTTTGTTTTACTATACCCTCATTATGAACTGGAAATTGATACAAACATGCCATTGTAACATCACGAACCCTTTGTGACATCACAAGTGTGACATAATATATTGTCATTATGGCAGCATCAACTACTTTTGACATCACAAATCTACAATGACAAGATAGCATTATGAGATCCCACTGCCATTGTGATGTTATAATAAGTTTATGAATGCCTGTTTTTAATCTTTTTTTTTTCCATTGTGGGGCTTGAACTCTGGGCTTGGGTGCTGTCCCTGTTCTTCAGCTCAAGGTGAGCACTCTATTGCTCCAGCCACAGAGCCACTTCTGGTTTTCTAGTGGTTTTCATTGGAGATAAGAGTCTCATAGACTTTCCTGCCTGAGCTGGCTTTGAACTGCGATCCTCAGATCTCAGCCTCCTGAGTAGCTACGTTTACAGGCATGAGCCACTGGCGCCCGGCTTTTTCATTCTATTTCAAATTTGACATGTGTGTTGATATCAGAAACATAATGTGACCTCATAACCATTGTAACATCATAAATCATCAGTGATATCAAATTGTCATTATGACACCATCAGCTCATTGTGACATCACCAAACAACAATGGCATCATAGCATTATAAATCACTGTGACATTGTTATGACTTAACAGTGTGAAGGCCTATTCTGTAAATTCACTCTGTTTCAGAAACCCATTTTGACCATATAACCAATGTGATATCACAATCCTTTGTGACATAACATTGCCATTGTGATATTATTAACTTGCTGTGCCATCACAACCAGTCCTGAACTTGCAAGTTTTGTGACATGCTGCCATCATCATATAGTAGGGCCTTTGTGAGCTCATAATCTGTTTTCAATCTCATATTTCTGGTATGACATGTGATATCAGAAATCCCTTATGACATCATACTGCCAGATGTAATGACCATTGTGTCACATTGTGACATCACAAAGCTGTTAAAAAGGCATCACATTTGTGACAACACATGCCTTTGGAGACATCACAGTCCCTTTTTGAACTCATATATTCATTATCAATTAATGACATTTGAGATATCCCATGCCACTCTGACATCATGAACCTATTGTGACATCACAAACTTATTGTGACCTTATCACGAGAATGGTATCAACAACTAATTGTGGTATCAAAGCATAATTTTGACATTATATTGTGGTATTGGCATTGTTATTTCACTGTCCCATTGTGTTTTTACAAACCTATTATGGCCACATCACATCTTAAATAATTCATGGCCTTTGAGACTTCAAGCTCTTTCTGTGAACTCGTGTACATATTACCTCTAAGGCAAAGAGACAAACCATTGAGTCACATTTAATACAATAAATCTATTTACACTAGAAAGGAGACTGTGATGACCTTATCCTGAACTGGATAACCAGGTCCAAGATCAGCCTTGACCACCAAACCTCAGACCTCCAATGGGCAGCCCCGCCCTATCTTAATTGGTCTGCAAACCACCAGCCAAAAAATTATGAGCTTCAAAGCTCCAAACCACAATGGGCAAGGCTTTTAACTTTTCCATTACTCCCTACTTCACTACAGACCTGTTATTCCTTTCTGGTCTTTCTCTTTTTCCCTTCCACCATTTCCTTCTTCTCTTCAGGCCTCTCCAGGCTCCACAGTCCTACACTACTCTGCCCTAATGACCACTTTTCTGCTTCCTCTCTTCTCAGGTTTTTCCCTTCCTGCTGTCTTACCACTTTCTTCCATCCGGGTAGCTCTCATTTTTATCTCCCCTTCCAATGCTCTGAAAATGCAACTTATACATAGGTTGTACCCGTCCTCACTCCAATGGGTCTTCTGCCTAACAGTTTTCAACCGTCACTTCCCAAACTGCCCAATGTTCAATCACTTCTTGACAGCTCACCATGTGAGGCTTGACACCTTCACCTTTGGTGGCATTCCCCACACTCTCTGGTGGGCCAGGCCAAGAATTTACAAAAATTAATGGCTCCGACAGATAATTCTGTCTCCACTGGTTATTACAGTATCCTCATAGTGAATTAGAAGAAATTGAAATTGTATATGTCGTTATTATATTACATACTTGATGAGACATCACTAACCCATTGTGACCTCATCACTGCGATGACATCATAAACTCATTGTGATATCACATTGCCATTGTGCCACTATGATCACATTGTGACATCCCAAACCTATTATGACCTCAGAAGCTTTGAAAGAAAGCATAGCTTTTGTGACGTCACAGGCCATTTGTGTACCCAAAGCCTCATTTTAAGATAATGAAAATTGAGATCATACATGCCTTTTTAACATCACAAAAACTTTGTGACATCATTACCAGTGTAGCATCACATTGTCATTATGACAACATCAGCCAATTAGGACACCATAAAACTATGACATCATAGCATTACGACATCATATCGTCATTGTGATGTCACAGATATATTGGAATGCCTATTCTGTGATTCCATTCTATTTCAAATGTGGCAGGTGTGTTGATATCAGAAATATATTGTGACCACATAATTATTATGACATCACAATACCTTGATGACACCACATTGCCATTATGATATCACTAACCCACTGTGACATCACAAACCTGTCCTATTCTCATAAATTTTTTGACATGCTACCAGTGTGATCTCTTCAGCATCACTGAGTTCATAAATTGTTTAACTCATACTTCAGGTATGACATGTGATATCAGAAATCCACTGTGACATCATGACCACTGTGACATCACACTGCCAGATGTCATTACCACTGATTCACATTGTGATATCACAAACCTTTTAAGACTCATTACACTTGTGCCAACATATGCCTTTGGATACATCATTATCCCTTATGAACTTATATAATCATTGTCAATTAGAGATCTGGCATGAGATTATGACATCACCATCCCATTGTGAAATCACAAACCTATGTGACCACATCACCTATATGGATCACCATTTGTGACTTCAAAACAATACTATCTCATGTAATGGTAACATCACATTGCCAATGGGATATCTCTGTCCCATTTCATTTTCAGCAATCTATTATATCCTCATAATATTTTACAAAATTTATGGCCTTCCTGACTTCTAGCTCCTTTTGTGAACTTGTATCTTCATTGTGATCTAGTAGAATGAAATTGGACATGTAGTGGTGATATTACAAATTCATTGTGACATCACTATCCAAGTGTGACCTTATGACCACTGTGACATCACAAACCCATTGTGACATCACATTGCCATGATTACCTTCTGATATCCCAAACCTGTTGTGATCTCTTAGCACTTTGAAAAGGCACATGGTGTTTGTAACACCACAGTTCTTTTGGGTAACCATATCCTCATTATGAACAAAGGACAACTGACATCAGACATGCCAAACCATTACAAACTCTTTGTGACATCATCTACAGAGTGAGATCACATTGTGGTTAGGATACCATCAGCCCACTGTGACATCCCAAAATGACAATGACATCATAGCATTATGACATTACGTTTTCATTGTGAGGTCATAGAGACAAAGTGATTGCCTATTCTGTGATTTCATTCTATCTCAAATGTGGCATATAGAAACCCATTGTGACCACATCACCATTGAGCCATTGCAATCCCTTTGTGACCTCATATTGATATTGTGATATCATTAACGCAATGTAACATCACAAACCTGTCTTGTCTTCATAAATTTTGTAACAAGCAACTACCTTGATCTGGGCTGGATGCCCAGAGCTAATTGCAGCCTCAACCATGAACCCTCAGACCTCCAAAGAGCAGCCCAACCATTTGTTAACTGGTCTTCAAACAATCAACCTCCAAAATAATCATCTCCAAGGCTCCACACTTCAAAGACAGGGCTTTTCCTTTCTCTTCATCCTCCTTCTCTACAGACATGTCCTACATTTCAGGTCTTTTCATTTTTTCCTTCCACAATTCCCTTCTTCTCTACAGGTTGCTGTACTCTTGCCAGGCCTTCCCTGCCCTGTCCAGGTGGCCAGGTGCTGTCCTTTACCTCCTGCTCTCCCTCAATTTCCTCTCCTCCCAGATCTTTACCCTCTTGCAGTCTCATCACTTCTTTCCTTCCAGGTCTTTCCCCTTTTTCTTCCCCCTTCTGTTGCTCTGAACATGCAACCTATATATAGGCTGTACCCTGCCCCCACTAAAATATGTTTCCTGCATAACAGTTTTCAATCATCACTTCCCAAATGTCCATGCCCAATAACTTCTTGGCAGCGCACCATGTGGAGCTTAACATCCTATCTCTTCAGCAGCATTTCCTGCCCAGTCCAACGGCTTGCACCCCCCTCTCTGGTGGTCCAGACCAGGAGGTCATGATGACTATCTGTTCCCGTGGATTATAGGGGTACTGCTGGTAATTACAGTGTCCTGATGGTGAACTAGTAGTGATTGAAATTGGACAAATAATTGTGATATTACAAACTCATGACCTAACTAACCCATTGTGACCTCAAAACCATTTTGACATCATGAACCCATTGTGACATCACATTGCTGTTTAGACACCAGGATCACATTGCGACATCCCAAATCTATTATGACCTCTTATAACCTTCGAAAAATACATAGCTTTTTGACATCACAGTGCCTTTGTGTACCCAAACCCCACTGTGAAATATTGACAATTGAGAATCAGACATGACATTTTAACATCAAAAAGTTTGTGAGGTCATCACAACTGTATAAAAAATTATAATTTCACATTGTCATCGTCATATCATCGACACATTATGCATGCCTTTTCTGTGACTTCATTCTACTTCAAATGTGGCATATAGGTGCATATAATAAACAAATCATGAACTCATAACCATTGTGACATCACAGTCCCTTTGCACATCACATTGCCATTGTGATATCACTAACACACCGTGATATCACAAACCTATCGTGTCATCATAACTTTTGTGACATGCCTTTTTTCCTCATAATATGTTGACGACCTCATTAGATTTCACATATGACATTTGATATCACAAATTCCCAGTGACATCATGACAATGGTGACATCACCCTGCCAGATATCATAACCATTGTGTCAAATTCTGACATCACAGAACTTTTAGGATTTCAATATGTGAAAACACATACTTTTGTAGGAACCACAGTCCCTTTGTGAACTCTTATACTCATTGTAAGTTAAAGACAATTGAAAACAATCATGTCATTGTGACCTTGCCAGCACATTGTGACATCACCAATCTTTTGTGACTTCATCACCAATGTGCCATCATCAACTATTTGTGACACCAAAACAATATTCTGACATGATGTAGTGAGTTGTCATTGCCAAGTTGATATCACTGTCCCACTGTGTTTTCAAAAACCTAATATGACCTCATAACATTTTTAAAAAATTCATGTCCCTTAGGAATTCAAGCTCCATCTGTGAACTTGTATGCACATTATGAAATAGTACCAATTCAAATTGGACATGTATTTGAGATATTACAAAATCATTATAGCATCAAAAACCCATTGTGACCTCATCACAACTGGGAATCATAAAGCTATCATGACCCCTAAGTACATTTGAAAACACATAAATCATTTGTGACATCACAGTCCCTTCGGGTACCCTTACCCTCAATTTGAACACATGACAATTGAATTCATATATGCCATTGTAACATCACAAACCCTTTGTGAATCCATCACCAGTATGACAACATATATTCATTATGACACCATCACCTCCTTGCAACATCACCAATTTAGAATGACCTCATAGCATTATGATATTATATTGTCATTATGAGGTAATAGACCCATTGTAAAATGTCTATTCTATTTCATTCTATTTTAAATGTGGCATGTGGGTTGATATCAGAAAATCATTGTGATCTCATAAATATATGGCATCACAATCACTGTGACATCACAGTGCCATGGTGATATCACTTACACACTGTGATATCACAAACATGCCCTGTACACATAAGTCTTGTGACGTGCTGAAATTGTGATGTCTTAGGCCCTTTATGAGCTTGTAATCTGTTTTCAAACATAATATTTCAGTTATGACATGTGATATCAGAAATCCACTGTGACATCATGAACATGGTGACATCATACTGACAGATATCATGACCATTGTGTCACACTATGAGATCACAATCCTCCTAGGACTTCATCACATTTGTGACAACACATGCCTTTGGAGATACCACAGTCCATTTGTGAACTCATATTCTCTGTGATTTCATGACAACAGAAACTTTATGCCATTTGGATATCACCAACCAATTGTGACATCATAGACCTACTGTGACCACTTACCTGTATGGCATCACCAACTAAATGTGACATTAAAACTTTTTGTGATGTCACAATGTGACACGATGTTCATGACATCTGTCAGTGTGATGTCACAATGGTCATGATGTCACAGTGGATTTCTGGTATCTCGTGTCATACATGAAATATGAGGTTGGAAAGAAATTATCAGGGCAAAAAGTTCTAAGATATCACAATGTCAGCATGTCATAGAAGTTATGAGGATAGGAGAGGTTTGTGATGTCACATGGTATTAGTTATATCACAATGGCATTGTGATGTCACAACGTGATTATGATGTCAAAATGGTTATGTAGGCACAAAAATGTGTTTCTTTTTTTTTAAATTTAACTTTATTTGTGAACATACTGTACAGAGGAGTTACAGTTACATGGGCAGGATAATGAGTACATTTCTTACCAAGCATTGCAGCCTCCTCCTTTGTTTACCCTTCACATCCCTTCCCAGCCTCCCCCCTCCCCCCCAATCCCAATCCTTCTCCTTCCCCCCCCACCCCCCTTCACCCCCCGCACCAATGTTGAAATGCTCATTTTGGGAACCTTACTTCATTTTTGGTGGGAATGTAAACTTGTTCAACCACTTTGGAAAGCAGTATGGAGGTTCCTCAAAAGACTTCACATAGAGCTCCCCTATGACCCAGCAATCCCACTTTTGGGCATTTACCCAAATGTTTACAAACAAGACCACACTAAAGCTACCAGCACAACTATGTTTATTGCAGCATTATTTACCATAGCTAAGATATGGACCCAACCCAGATGCCCCTCAGTAGATGAATGGATCAAGAAAATGTGGTATATATACACAATGGAATTCTATGACTCCATCAGAAAGAATGACATTGCCTCATTTGTTAGGAAATGGAAAAACTTGGAAAAAATTATATTAAGTGAAGTAAGCCAGGCCCAAAGAAACGTAGGTCCCATGGTTTCCCTTATTTGTAATATCTAGTATATGTATGAGTCAAGCGGAAAAGGTCAGATAATGTGATGTCAGGAAAATGAACCCTTAGATGTGTATTTTAATGTTTTTTTCTTTCATGCATGTGTTTCTAACACATTTATAAGATTATCTCTTTGTTGCTTTGTATGTCCCTCCCCCACAGTATAACCCCTGCTTTCACTATATTTGATGTCAGTATAACTTGTGGAGGAGATGGGGAAAAACCAGGTGTTTAAGGATACAGGTGGACCTGTTGCAACAATGAGAAGTACAAGATGTCATGTCCAAAAATGTGTTTCTGATATCAACTCTCATGCCACTTTTGAAATACAATGAAATCACAGAATAGGCATCCACAAGGTGTCTATGATGTCACAATGACAATTGTTGTCATAATGTGATTATGTCATTGAGTTTGGTGATGTCACAATGAGCTGATGCTCTCAAAATGAAAATGTGATGTCACACTGTTGAGGATACCACAAACACTTTTTGATGTTACAATGGCATGTCTGATCTCAATTGTCATTGGTTAACAACAAGGATATGGGAAGACAAAGGGACTGTAATGTTGAAAAGGGCATGTGATTTTTCAAAGGAGCTAAGAGGTCATAATAGATTTGAGGTGTCACAATGGAAACATGATGTCACAATGACAATATTGCCACAATGGGTTTGTGATGTCGTGCTAATGATGATGTCAAAATGGGTTTGTGATGTCACAACGAGTTGGCAATATTACAATCAAATTTCCAATTTCAATTGCTACTAGTTCACAAGGAGGATACTGTAATAATCAGCAGGGCCCCGATAATCTATAGAGTCCAATAATCAGTCTGGCCCCATCTCCTGGCCAGCTGGAGAGGACAGGGCATTCTGTGGGAGGGGCTGGTACATTAACCACCAAGTGTTGAGCTGTTAAGAAGTGATTAGGCTGTGGGGAGTTTTGGATGTTACAGTAGAAAACTGTTGGCAGTTGGAGTGGAGAAGGGCTACAGACTTTATATATGCTGCTTGTTCAGAGCAATGGAAGGGAGATAAAAAATGAAAAGTTATGGAAGGAAGGAAGTGGTGTGATAGAAGAAGGGGAAAGGTCTGAGAGGAGAGGAAGTTGAGGGGGAGCAAGAGGTGAAGGATGGCAACTGACGACCCAGGCAAAGCAGTTCAAGCCTGTGGAGAGTAGAGAGGCCTGAAGAGAAGAAGGAACTGGTAGAAAGGAAAAAGGTAAAGACTTGAAAGGACGTATAGGTCTGTAGCGATGGAGAGACAAAGGGAAAGGGACAAAAAGGCTTGCCCTTTGATGTTTGGAGCTTTGGATATCATAATTTTGGGGGTTGGTGGTTTGGAGAACATTTATTATATTAAATGTGTCTCGATGGATTCTCTTGAACACTAGAGGTCCTAATTTTTGGAGACCCCATGGAGATTAATCCGTTTGGATGGCATCAGGCCTTGGCTCAGGGAAAATTCCCCATAGGTGAGAGTGTCAGCCTTCAGAGCCTCGAGTGTTTGTCTCCAGAGGACAAACATGGACAAAAATCATGTAGGTACCTTTAGGGGTGTGTCTGGGCAAGCTTGCCAGCCTGTTTTTGGAACCACCTCTTGAGGTCATTTGTGGCTTCCTTGGGAAACCATCTGGAACCTCCTTGAGAGGTCATGTAGGGCTTCCTTGGGAAGCCATCTGGAACATCATCAAGACTGCATCTGCAACTTCCTTGAGAAGCTATCTAAGACCTACCCTGGAGGTCATTTTGGGCCTTCTCCAGTGGCCATCTTGGAATTTCTCCAGAGGTCATCTGGGGCTTCCTCAGGAGGCCACCTGAGGCCTATTCAAAAGTAGTCATTGGGGATTCGTTAATTGCCAACTTAGGACGACCTCCTGAGGTCATGTGGAGCTTCTTTGGGAAGTCATCTCGGGTTACCGTGATGAAAAATCTGACTGTCTTCAGACGTCATATAGGACTTCCTTGGGAAGCTATATAGGACCTTCTCTGGAAGTCATCTGTCCCTTTCTGAAGAGGGTTATCTGGAACCTCCTCTGGAGTTCATATGTTGCCTCCTTGAGTGGCCTTCTGGGAGCTACTCAAGCGGTAATCTCAGCCTTATTGAGAGGACATCTGGGGCCTCATTTGGAGGTCATCTGACACTACCTTGGGAAGCCTTTTGGAACCTCCGTGAGAGGTCATCTAGGGCCTCCTAGGAAGGATATATGTGAAATCCTCCAGAGGTCATCTGCAGCATCCTCAAGAGGCAATCTGGGATGTTCTCTCTGTCATCTGGGATCTCTGTAGAGGTCAAAATTGAGTGGTGTGGGACATGTGAGTTAAGTGTCTGTGGCTCTTGGTCTGTGTGTGTATTCTGATAGTTCTATCTGTGTCCTGTATGCACCTCTGTTTACTCCTTTTCTCAGGATGGGAGAACAGGCCTAAAGTTGTCATATCCAAAAAATATTCTCCCCCAGGTTTACAGAATCCTTCAGAGGAAGATGCACTGATGTACTCTCTCTCCTATTCTTTGCCATCAGCACATCTAATCTAAAGTCCTCCCATACCAAAAGTGATTACTTGTACCAGCCTGAGGTGTTACAATGTGGTATGTTACCCTTATTACCCTAGAGACAGGAACATGGAAGAGATGGTAGGCAGGCCCCCTTTCTAATATATTTTCCCTTTACAACTAGTGACCTGTATAACTGGAAACAGCAAAATCCATCCTTTTCAGAAAAAACAAAATCAGGAGCTCATTAAATCATTAGAGGCAGTAATTTTCACACACAAGCACATCTGGGATGAGGGTCAGCAAATTTTACAGGTGTGTTTCACCTGGTAGGAAAGGGAATGAATCCTGCTCAGTGACTTAAAGTTGGTCCTTGGAACACACAGTAGCCCCACTATTGAACCAGACCTTTTGGAACAAATCTTTCCAGAGATTTACTCAGGCTGAGACTAACAGCGATCGAGGTATGGAGGTGTTTACCAATAATTGCCAGGTTCAGTTAGCAGGGATACCACAGTGGCTAGAAAGCCAAATCATCAATCTAAGTTGAGTGAGATGGGACAGTTCCCCAGTGAGTACTCTAATTCTTTTCTGGAACTTCTCCCAGAAGCCTATAGGACCTATAGGCCTATAGATCTTGAAGCCCTGGAGAATCAAAGATCCCTACACATGGCCTTTGTTACCCAGTCAGGCAAAGATATTAGAAGAAATCTTCAAAAGTTTCAAGGTTTTGAGGGAAAGGTGTATTTTAAGTTGGAAATGGTTGCCCAGTGGGTGTTTGATAACAGAGATAACCTGGAAAAAAAGAGTCTAAGAAGGGAGTTTGAATTTTGGTAGGAGCACCAGAATAGGGATCAAGAAACCTTTGGCAAAGACAGTAAAATTCATTTGAAAATGGCAGTAGGGAACCTCTAGGATTAAACCAGTGTGTTTATTGCAAGCAAAATGGACATTGGGAAAAGGAATGTCCAAGGAGGAGAAAGACAGAAAATGACAAGTAAGTAATCACATTAACCACCTGGAAAATGTATTCATATCTCTGGAGAAACATGCAAAGGAGCTTGGGGTCCCGAATTCCAACTGTGTTCAATTTAAAAAGCTGCCCTCTGACCTTAAGAAGAAATGTGGTAAAGAAAAAATTCACCCACTTCTAACTCAAAACACAGGCTTATAAAAGATTGAATCTCCTATAGGTGCCAGCCATAACCCACCAAGAGGTTAAAAACCACATAGAGCACACAGGAGAAAACAGAATTATTTAACATGAAGAAAAGATTTGAAAATATAAATTAGGAACTTGTGCGAGTCAAAAATGAGAAGAAAATCCTCAAAAGGAACCTAGAAAACACTCAGAATCAAATGAAATTCAAGTACATTAGCCTGGATGAGCATGAGGCGAATTAGGAGACTACAGGTCAGAGGCCAACAGAAGCACAGGACAGCAATGCCGCCATCCTTGCTAACCACAAGTGAGGCCAAGGAAAGATCTTGATGCTGCATTAAGAAATCATAGCCATGAAAAAGGAGCTGGACCTGATAAAAGAATGTATTAGGGTGAAGTACATGTTGATTATTAGCATTGAAGGGTGTCACCAGAAATTCAAGGAAACAGAGAAAGAAGGAAAGAGTAGTTAGCAGAGAAGACAGGGAAGTGCTCTGTCATAGAAGATCAGGCCAAGAAAAGTGAACAGGAAAATATCAGGCTGAAGAAAGAGATTGTTACTCTTCAGAAAGATTTAAAGGACCACATGCTCTGATAGAGAATGCCGGGGAAAGGGAAAGAGCATTGGGAAGAAAAACAGAAAAGCTAAACAAACATTTGAAAGATCTGTCAAAAAATTACACTGAAGTGGAAAACCAGAAAGAGAAAATACTAGAGTAAAAGGCCAAAAAGACTGCTGAGACCTTCACCCTAAATGTAATGCAGAAGCATCGAGTCCCAATGGAACAGATGGAGGTGGGAAAAAATACCTCTCAATAGCACATTTGTGAACTTAAAGGAGGAGTTGAAGAGCAAGAAAAGGTCATGTGAGAAGGAGCAGCAGTTGGCCAGTCAAAGGAACTCTCCTGTGACCCTGTCAAAATACTTGCAGGTTAAGGAGCACATTGAGAAGGAGAGTAAGATCATGAAAGCAAGTTTGAAAGAAAAGGAGCAGAATAAAATAGAAGTCTCCAAGGTTCAGAGTTCTATACAGGAGTTAAACTAGAGACCCTAAGATACAGGGAAACATCTAGCTGATCAGGTAGCTTGGGAGACCACTCTAAAACCAGTGGGGTCTCTAGAGCTACTAGTTAATATTAAAGGAAGAAGCAAAAACAGTTGTAATAAGTGTGCAAGTGTTGACACTGACCTTGTGAAAAATGTATACAGGCTTAAGCTTTCTGTCAGTTTACATGTAGATATTTGCATCCTGGTAAATTGCCCCAGGCCACTGCCTATAACTGTTCGAAAACCAGTGGGGCCTCAGCTTGACAATCCTTTGTAATGTTTGTAGGTAATTTCCAACAGGTAAATGCTGAAAAGCTGGATCATATGGAAGCAATTCATATGTGAGGAACCTCAGATGGTGAATTTGGGAAAGTGGGCTTCACTGAGGTAAAGCCTGGAAAGTATGGTTATTGGTATCTGTTACTAATTGTGGACACTTTTTCAGGCTGAGCTGAGGCATGTGATAATTTCTTGATTTGGCTTACCTTTAGCTATGGGGTCCAAAGATGCCCCTTCATTCAGGGCCTAAGTTCTCAATTATTAACTAACACCCTAGGAATAAATTGGAAGTTACAATCCATTTATAGATCTGAGAGTTCAAGGGACTAGAAAGAATGAATATGACCTTAAAGGAAACATTAACTAAATTAAATACAGTGATTGGCCATGGGTAGGTAAGCCTCCTGAACTTTGCTCTCCTTCGAGCAATATGTAGCCCTTATGTTAAAGAATTTAATCCCTTTGAAATACTTTAGGGTAGACCACCCCCTTTGATTGCTAAACTTGGAAAGGCTATATTAACAGAAATGTCGAACTACAATCTGCAGGCTTTACAACATATTCTTTTATGTACCTATCCTTTGGTAACCAAGGCCCAGAGGTCGCCTAAGAAAAACACCTGAAGGGGAGGGCTCTGTCGGGACGAAGGAGGACACCTAGTGGAGGAACTGGAATAGGTGGGGAGATGGCAAACAGACAACTCACACACAAGAGGAGTGAATGCCAAGTGCGTTTAATGCAGAGGATAACAAGCTTTTATAGCAAAAGTCTCCATGAGAAAGGGTAAAAGGTTACACAATCTTGCTGCAAGGCTTCGTTCTTGGGTGGTCACCAGCTGGTCGCCTGATCTTGTTTTTTGGATGACCAGTTATGATGATAGGCACTTGTTTTCAGCTTTACCTCTATTTTTAAGAAATACAATTGGTTTCGATGTTTATCACCTATTAACCATTACCCAGAGCATATGGGCAAGGTGCTGAACAGAAAGGCATGAACTCTAGTACTTTATTATTACTTTTGTTTAGTTTTGTACTTTATGCATTTTAAATCTTTTCTAAGCAATTATGCTTCTTTGCCATTCTTTAGAAGGTCCCCAATTTGTGACCAAAAGTCATGATATTCAGTATACTTAGTTAAATCTGGCCATATATCAAATTTAAGCTCATAGTGTCTTTTCTGTAACCCTTTCACATAATCATTTACTCTTTTCTATAGAGGCCTTAACTGTCTCATAACATCTTTCTTGTTCCTTCTTTAATAGTAAGCACCAAAGAGGCCAAGATCTAGCAAGTCTATCAGTAAATGAAAGACAGTAATAGGAAGTTCTTTCTCCTAAGTAGTTTTCCCAACATTGCCATGCTTATCATACACATCTGTAAAACGATATGGATCTGGGGGAAGTCTTTGGGGTCCTCTAGATAATGGAGGATTCCACCATTTTCCTCTGATAAGCCATTGCCACCTTTCATCTACCAATCTTTTAGGAATCTTATTTAGCTTTTGGCCTAAATATCCCTCTACATCTTTCTTATCTACAGGATATCTATATGAGTCTATTGTATATGCTTTAGGATTAAAGGAAAGTCTCCAGTAGCCATACACTCTTTCTGCTCTAGCTGTGCCTACAGCTTCTTGTAAATCTCTTACAAACAATTCCTTCTGCTGAAGTGATGTCATGAACCCCCAATACTTCAATATTTACTTATGACTTGTCTACTAGCCTCCGTAAGAAGGGCTTTCAGGGTAGCACTTAACTCTGGTGAGTTATTCATATTTCAGGACACTCATTAGATGTTGGAGTCATCAACACTTTTAAGAAAGAGCCTTGAACTCCTCCAACTCTTCAATGAAATTGAAAGAGAAAGCTCACTACCGAACACATTCTATGAAGCCATCATAACCCTCATCCCAAAACCAGGCAGGGACTCATCAAAGAAAGAGAACTATAGACCCATTTCTTTGATGAACATTGATGCAAAACTTCTCAACAAAATTTTGGCCAATCGACTTCAACAATTCATCCAAAAAATCATACACCACGATCAAACAGGATTCATTTCAGGGATGCAAAGCTGCTTCAATATACGCAAATCAATTAATATTATTCATCACATCAACAGGAGCAAGAATAAGAACCACATGGTTATCTCAATAGATGCAGAAAAAGCATTCGACAAGATCCAATACCCCTTTAAGATGAAGGTTTTGGAAAAATTAAGAATCCATGGAACATTCCTCAATAAAATAAAGGCTGTTTAAGACAAACCTACAGCCAGCATTATACTCAATGGTGAAAAACTAAAGCCATTTCCTCTTAACTCAGGAACAAGACAAGGATGCCCACTCTCTCCACTTCTCTTCAATCTAGTATTAGAATGCCTAGCTACAGCAATAAGACAAGATGCAGACATAAAGGGGATCCAAATAGGGAAAGAAGAAATAAAACTCTCCCTCTTTGCAGATGACATGATCTTGTATTTAAAGAATCCCATAGACTCCACTCCCAAATTGCTCAAGCTGATTCAAAACTTCGGCAAAGTAGCAGGTTATAAAATTAACCCCCCAAAATCAATGGCTTTTCTGTATGCCAACAATGAGAAAAGTGTGGATGAAATTGCGAAAGCAACTCCATTTGTAATAGCCCCACAAAAAATAAAATACCTAGGAATTAACTTAACTAAAGAAGTGAAGGACCTCTATGATGAAAACTTTAAAATCTTGAAAAAGGAAATCAACACAGAACTTAAAAAATGGCAAAACCTCCCATGCTCCTGGATTGCTGGTGCAATCATCCCAACCCAGTAAGGAGCAGCAGTAGCTGTCAGCAGTGGCGAACGACCCTAGACTCACAGCATGGCACCTCTGTCCTACTGGCATAAACATCCTAGCCTAACCTGGAGCAGCAGTGGCAGCTGGCAGTGGTGGTAAACCTCCCAGACTCTGGGCACAATGCCTCTTGGCACTAGCCACAGGAACATCCCAGACCAGCCCAGGGAGGCAGCGGTGGCTGGGGCGGGGACAACTGCAGTGAACAACTCCAGACCCATGGCAGTTTGTGCCTCTCCATACTGGCCCACATCAGCAGCCCAGCCTAGCCCGAGGCAGAAGCAGTGGTTAACACCTGACTCATGCTGTGGTGCCTTCCTTGCATAAGTGGCCCAGCTGATCCTGCAGTGGCAGCAGCTGGGGTAGTGGCAACAGCTGCGTCAGCAGCTTCGGAGGCAGCAGCAGCAGCATCGACAGGAGCAGCAAATGACTCTGGACCCTTAGTGGGGTGCAGCACCTCTCCAAACTGGCTTGTATAAGAAGTCCAGTCCAGCCCATGGTGGCAAAGGTGGTGACAGCTGTTGCCTGCTTCCTTCGCCCAGAGGGGACCATATCTCAGCCTTTTACCCCTTCTGTTGACGGCCCTTGCAAACAAGAAGTAGCCAGAGAGAATGTTCGTCCTTTTTCATAATAATCTGGAATATCAGGTCTGAACAGGGACACTTCCTTCCCTCTTGGCTAAGTTTCTGCCCTCCCATCTGACCTTAGGAGGGTCCAAGACCCTGAGGTCACATCCAGTGTGGCCACACATTTCCCCCACCTAGCCACACCTCTTCCTGTCCCTGGCCTAGATAAGTCTTGGCCCAGAGGTGGGTCGCCCCCCTTCCTTTTCAGCCATGCTTCTCCACCATGCATGGTGGGGGCAGCAATTCAGTAAATAAACTTCTTTTCCTGCCTGAAAAAAAAAAAGAAATACAAATTGCCCAAACAGAACCAAGAAGAAATAAATCAATAAAACTTGTCAATAACCTACAATGAGATAGTAGAAGTAATCAGAAATCTTCTAACAGGAAAATCTCAGGACCTAATGGATTCACTACAGAATTCTATAAGGCCTTTAACGAGGAACTAATACCCATACTCCTCAAGATCATCAGAGAAATAGACACAGAGGGAGTTATCCTAGACTCATTCTGTGAAGCCAATATCACATTCATCCCAAAACAAGGCAAAGACACCCCAGAAAAGAACTACAAACAAACCTCTTTGATTAAGACAGATGCAAAGCTCCTCGATAAAATTGCAGCCAACAGAATCCAGAAACATATCAAAAAATCATACATTATGACCAAGTAGGTTTCATCCCAGAGATGCAGAGATGGTTTAACATGTAAGTCAATAAATGTAATCCATCACACCATCGGATCCAAGGTCAAGAACCAGATGATTATCCCCATTGATGCGGAAAGGGTTTTTGATTAAATTCAGCATTCATTCATGTTAAAAGCTCTGGAAAAAATATGAATAGTAGGAATAAAATAGAAGACTTACATAGCAGATCAAAGGCCAATATTATACTTAATGGGGAAAAACTATAAGCAATTCCCTTAAAAACAGGAACAAAGCAAGGATGCCCACTCTCTCCACTCCTCTTCAATATAGTTCTGGAATTCTCAGCCAGAGCAATGAAGCAAGAAAAATACATTAAAAAGATCCACATATGAGAGGAAAAAGATCGATCCACATAGGAGAGGAAGAAGATCAAGTACCTCTTTTTGCAGATGGCATTATTTTATAAATTCACGATCCCTAAAGCTCCGTCCCCAAACTCTTAGAGCTTTTAAACCAATTTGGCAAAGTAGCAGGATACAAAATTAACCCACAAAAATCAGTCGCCTTTCTATACAGCAACAATGTCCAAGCAGAAACGGAAATCAAGGAAACAACCCCATTCACAATAACCTCAAAAAAAAGTATCTAGAAATTCCTAACCAAAGATTCAAAGGGTCTATTTCATGAAAACTATAAAAGCCTAAAGAAAGGAACCTTAGAGGATACCAGGAAATGGAAAGACTTCCCATGGCCCTGGATAGCCAGAATTAATATGGTGAAAATAGCTAATCTGCCAAAATTAATAAACACATTCAATGCAATACCCATTAAAATTCCAATGACCTACTTTACTGAAATAGAGAAAATAGTCCAAAAGTTCATATGGAACAACAAAGGACATAGCATAACCAAAACAATTTTAGGTAAAAGAAAGAATACAGGGTGGATTATGATACAGGACTTCAAGCTCTATTATAGAGCCATAATAACAAAGACACCTTGGTACTGGCAGAAATAGAGACCTGAAAATCAATGAGACAGGTTAGAGGACCCAGAAATATAGCTGCATATGTACAGCCAGTTGATATTTGACAAAGGAACCAAAGACCTACAGTGGAAGAAGCATAATCTCTTCAACTACCGGTGTTGGGAAAACTGGCCACATGCAGAAACCAGAAGTGGACCCTAGTCTTTCACCATGCACTAACATCAACTCAAAGTGGATTAAAGACCTTAACATCAAGCTTGAAACTCTGAAACTACTGCAGGACCAAGCGTGAGAGACACTTGACCTTATAGGCACAGGCAGGAACTTCCAGAACAGATGCCCCGGGTCACAACAAATTGGAGAATGACTTGATAAATGGGAATACCTTAAAATAAAAAGGTTCTACACAGATAAAAAGTAGCAACTAACTAGAAAGAAAGCCAAATAATTGGGAAAAATGTTTACCAGCAATATATCAGACAAGGGTCTAATATCCATTATATATGGTGAACTTAAGAAACTAACCTTTCACCAACCTAACAAACCAATCTTGAAATGGTCAAGGAAGCTAAAGAGAGACTTCTCAGAAGAAGAGATAAAAATGGCAAAGTAACACATGAAGAAATGTTCATCATCCCTGACTGTAAAGCAAATGCAAATAAAAACAATTCTGAGTTACCACCTTACCCCAGTCAGAATAGCCCACATTCTAAATTCAGCCAATGACAAATGCTGGAAGGAATGTAAAGAAAGAGAAACAATACTGCAGTACAGGTGGAAATGTATACTAATATAACCACTTTGGAAAGCACGGTGGAGGTACCTCAGAAAGCTAAATATCGACCTCTCCTATGAACTGGCCATACCACTCCTAGACATCTATTCTGAACAAGAGGAACCACTATACAAAGACACACACACCTCTATGATTATTGCAGCACTGTTCACAATAGCCAAGATTTGGAAACAACCCAGATGAAACACTACTGAAAATTGGATCCCCAAAATGTGGGACCTATATACAATGGAATACTATGCAGCCATTAGAAAGGACAAAATGATGGCATTTTCAGGGAAATGGATGGAATTAGAACAAATTATTTGAGTGAGGTAAGCAAAGAACAAAGAGACAAATGGCACAGGGTCTACCTGATACATGGATGCTAAAGCCAAAATGCAAGAAGGTATGACAGAGTAAACAGGGCTCAAGAAACAAAGGACAGCCACTCATTTTGCTGTATCACCATTAATGACTCCATGTTATTGACCTTGTAGATAATAGAAATATGCACGCAATGGAAGAAGCCAGGAGGAGGAACAGAATAAGTGGTAAATGGAAAAACTTACAACAATGGGGCCCATCAGTTGCACTGGACATAGAAGAAAAATATCTAAGCAACCCAAACACAGTGATGGGAAGGGAGGAATGAGAGGGAAAGAGGGAATAGCCCACACTAAGCAAGAGGAAAAAATGTAAACATCACCTGAGGTGGGAAAAATAATTTGGATTGTCAAAGCTCATAGAATTAACAAATTTTAGACCATAATAACAATAACTTGCCTTGTCAAGGTTAAAATGTGTTTGTGACTTTACGCATCACAATTCCACGGTACTGTGAAATATGTGAAATAGATGTGATCACCTATCTCAAATTTTACAAAAAAGTGTGAGAAGGGAAAGGTTACGAGGGATGGGTGACAATGTTGTCAGACACCTTGCATTCATGTACTGTTTTGTAGATGGGAACTTCTCTGTACAACTACTTAAAGATAATAATAATAAAAATTGTTTAAAAATAAACATTAGGATGACAATAAAAATGTTCAAATATAAAATAAGAAATTAAATCCAGTTGGAAGGAAAATTTCTTTGTGGGGAGTAATGTAGTTTATTCTATAGCAAGTCTCACTTCAGAAATAAATTCAAAAGCTAGACCTCAAGTAAGTGAAATAAACTAAGAAGTAGAGTTTAAAAAAGAAACTCTACCCATTCTTTCTTGTCTGGACAGCTGGTGTGGGTAAAAATGTATCATGCTCCTGAATTGGAACCGAGGTGGCAAGGACCTTACTTGGTGGTGCTAATTTCACTGTCGGCTATTAAATTAGTAGGAAAACAATATTAGATCATCAGTCTCAAGTGAAAACAGCAGTGAACCAATATACAGAGAAGGCTGCAAGATTGACTCTTCAGAGACACTCAAAGGATCCCTTAAGGATAAGGCTTACTAAGTGTTAATTAGTGCTAACTAGTGTGTTTCTATAATTTACTTGCTTTCTATTAAGTTTACAATTTAAGCCTGTTCATTGGGAGGAGAGAAGGGAATTTTTAGGATTTGGTAAGAAGGAATCAGGATTTGAATCGACATGAAAACCAGTGGGGGATGTATAAAGCAGTGGGGCCCAAATAACCAGCAGGGCCCACTAACCAATGTGGCCACATGTCATGGCCCACTGGAGTGCATGGGGCATGCCACCAAAGGGGACAGGGCATGCTGCTGGAGCGGGTAGTGTGTTGTGCTCACATGACGATCTGTGAAGAAGTGATTGGGTAATGGGCAGTTTGTGAAGGGATGGTTGAAAACTGTTAGGCAGGAGACGCACTGGAGTGATGGAGGGGTTCAACTTATATATAGGCTTCATGGTCCGAGCAATGGAATTGGAGAAAATCAAGGCAAGACCTGGAAGGAAGGAAGTGGTGTGACAGTAGGAAGGGAAAAACCTGGGAGAAGAGGAATTTGTGGGAGAGCAGGAGGGGAAGGATATCAATTGGCCACCAGGTTAGAGAAGTGTAAGCCTGTGGATAGTCTTAAAGAGAAGAAGGAAGTGATGAAAAGGAAAAAGGGAAATGAAGTAAAGGTCTATAAAGAAGAAGGGAGTAAGGGAAAAGGGAAAAGCCTTACCTATTGAAGTTTGGAGCTTTGGAGATGATAATTTGGGGGGTTGGTGGTTTGCAGACCAATTAACTATGTGCGGGGCTGCCCATTGGAGGTCTGAGATTTGGTGGTTGGGGCTGGCTTGTCACTGAGTGCACAGCACAGAACAAGGTAAACGCATGCCCATTTCTAGTGTAAAGTTATCTTCAATGTGTCTCATTGGATTTTCTTGTGCTTTATGCATCATAAGTAGACGAGTTCAAAAGTTAATAATCTCAAAGGCCACAAATTTTGTAAAATGTTATGTCATAATAGGTTTACAAAACCCAAGGAACACTGATATCACAAGGGCAATATGAGGTCACATATCAAGTCATAATAATATTTTGATGTCATAATTAGTTGGTGATGCCATAAAAGTCATGAGGTCACAATAGGTTTATGATGTCACAATTGCATGCTGGACTTCAATTTTCATTAACTCTCAATTAGAATATGAATTCAGAATGGGAATGTGAGATATACAAAGTCATGCCTTGGCCCAAACATAATTAACTCCCACCAGGTATGTGATATCAAAATGTGACACAATGCTCATGATATCTGATAGAGTGATGACATAATTTTCATATAAGAGTTCATTTCTAATATCACATGTCATAACTGAAATATGAAGTCAAAAGCATTATGAGATCACAAAGGGCCTATGTATCACAAGGGCATCATGTCAAAGTTATGAGGAGAGGACCAGTCAATGATGTCAGACTGGTGAGCCTTCCTCCAAGGTTTTGTAATGTTACAATGGTATAACTGATATCAATTGTTAAAACACAATGATTATATGGGTAAACAACAACTTTGATATCACAAAGGCCATCTGCTTTTTTAAAGGTGCTAAGAAGACATAACCGATTGAAATTTCACAATGTGATCGTGATGTCACAATGGCAATGTGATGATGCAATAGGTTTGTGTTATGGTGGTAATGAGGTCACCCATGGAATAGTGATGTCACTATGAGTTTGTAATATTACAATCACATGTCAGATTTCAATTACTACTAGTTTACAATGAGGATAAGACTTCAAGGAAGGAGCTAGAAGTCCTATAACCCATGAATTTTCTAACATGTGGTAATAGGTTTGTGAAAACAGAATGGCACAGTAATATCACAATGTCAATGTGATGTCACAATATCATGTCATAATAATGTGTAAGGGAGTTCGGAGGAAGATGGCGGAGGAGAAGCTGAAAGCTAAACAAGTTCTCCCATAGAAAGTAGTTTTAGTGTTCCAGTGAACAGGCATAGCCTAGAGAATCACACCAAGTGTGCCATCACAGTACCGAGAGTTTTGCCAGAGAGGGAAAAGCCAGGCAAGAAAATAGATCTGAGCACTTGCCAGTAGCTACAGCTGCAGCAGCAGTAGGGACAGCGCCAGTGTCCATAGCCACCACACCTACAGAGAGTCTACAACAACGGCCCCAGATGTGGTCCGTGAGCAGATTCTACTCAACACCAGCAAGAACTGACTGAGTTATTTTGCAGGTCAGTGGAAATAGAAGTGACATTCCAGGCTCATTTCCACATAGAGGAACGTCACCCGGCACAGGCAGAGAAGATCCACCCTCGGAAGAGTGAATTTCTTCACTCGGTAAACAGAGCCAGAGTCTGCCCCTCCCTACAGAAGCCTAGACAATCAATTGAAATTCAGTAAACATAAACCCTGAGAATGGCTCTAAGCTGGGCTCTGTGAAGGTCTCAGGGAAAAGCTACTGTTTGCTGAAAGGCCTCAACACTACCCAGAACCTAGCCTCATCACAGCATCTCCAAACAGGAGGAAATATCTATCTCCCTCTTTTGTGATACTCCAAGCAGTTCTCCCTCTCACTGAACTAGTCTGAGAGGAGAATCACAAAATCCTGGGTAATACATAGCATTTTCTGCCTGCCCAAACAAACTGACTTAAGAAACCAATCAAGCCATAGGAAAACCAAACACTACAAGCAGACGAGAGATTCCACCAAGAGACTGGTTATGGACACAGGGGATACAGGGTCTTCCATCCCCCCAAAATAACCCCAAAAATTCAAAGAACTCTTTTTTGAAACTTTTTTATAATTTTAATTTTTTAAGTGTTTTCTGTAAATCTTCTTTTTTTCATAACTTTAATTTTTGGTACATATATGTGTGTGTGTGTGTGTGTATTCAATCTCTTTTGATCTTTTGGTCCTTTTTTATTGTTTTCATTTTTTTCTCTTATTTTTGCATTACTTAAATGCTGTTTTGCTCATCCCCAGATATATACCTGTTGTCAGTTATTAGACCTTTTCCCCCATTGTGTACATACTTAATCCATAAATTTATCACTCAATTCACAACCTCTTAGGCTTAACTTTTTAATAGCACTATTATCTCTTTATACCTATATAATTTTCAAGTAACTAATTTTAAATTTTTTTATTTTTATTTTTCATGTTTCCTTTCTATCCCTCCCCTCCTCCCATCCTATCCTTTACTTCTCTCAATATCATTTCTTTAAACTTACATATTTTAAGTGTTTCACTTCTTAAATTTAAATTTTTGGTATTCCATTTGTTCTTTTTTTTTTTTAAATCTCTCTCCTATCATTCTGTCCAATCCATTTCCCTCTCAGAGATTGGGACTTGGTTAAATTTACTCTCCTTTTACCTCTCCACATCCATTTAGTCCTATTTTCCCCCACATTTCTCCCTAAAACCAATAATTTCTGGTTTTCCATATCCATCTTTGCTGTTCTTAACTCATTAACACATGGTCATTTGATGTTGAATAGATTGTATCTGTTGAACTAGATTGTATCTGCATCCATTTTGATTGTGCAACTACCGGACTATGGTGGATACTTGCCTTAAAATAGTATTCTAGCACAAAATTGGTGTTACTTTCATACCAAATGGGCAGAACAAGCTGGAAAAACACAAGAAAAAGAGCAAGTCCAGGTATCTGAACTCCCACTCATGATAATCAGGTGAAAGAATAGTTAATGAATAATCCAGAGGAGAGTTCCCAAAAAGCTCTACAAACACTACTGGTAAACATGGTGAATGAAATGATTCAAAACTTGCAAAGAACTCAGTGTGAGCGTGATAGGGAGAGAGAAGAGGCATACCAAAGATTAATATAGGAATTTGTGAGCATTAGGAAACTACTTAAAGATTAATACAGGAATTAGGTAAGCAGGTTGAGAACAGTCAAAGAGAAATACAGGAATTGTGTGAGCATGCTGAGAAGAGTCATAGAGAATTACAGTAATTGCATGAACCTGAGGAAGCTAATCAAACAGTAATAAAGGAATTGCGAGTGCAGATGAGAATAGACAAAGATCAACACAGCCATTCATGGAATCCATAAACATGCAGCTGAAACACTTCAGGGAGACTACAAAGGCAATGGTGAATGGAGCACTACAGAAGAAATGGGAGTCCAAGGAAACCATAACCAATCAACTAAGTGATTTGAGAATAAACACTAAACACCAAATTAAGGAAGTAAAGTTCACATAAGATCTAAAACAAAGCTCCAACAAAGAATTTGAAGCCATCAAAGCCGACCAATTAGAAGAAAAAGAAATAAAAAACAAAGTAGAAAGTCTTGAGAGTAGGTTAGACAATGCAGAAGATCGAATCTCAGGGATTGAAGACAGCCTAGATATTATAGCGATAGAACATACAACCATCCAAGACAAATCCAAGACATATGATAGCTCTGTTCAATATTTGGAAGACACCATCAGAGGGCCTAATCTGAGGATAATGGGTGTAGAGGAGCACCTAGAGACAGAAGTTAATGGCCTAGGAACTTGCATAGCAAAGAAAAATTGAAACAATATATCTCCACCAAACCAGCCTTACAAAAGATACTTAAAGATGTCCTACACATAGAAAATCAACAAGACCACAGTGAAGGCCAACAAATGGCATCCAAGTGAATAAAATTATAACTCAACACCAAAAGCCACCAAAGAAAGTCCTCTAACACATGCAGTTGAACAACACACTGTTGAATCAACAGTGGGTCATGGAAGACATTAGAAAGGAAATTGAAATGTTCATAATATTCAGCAAAAATGAACACACAAATTAGCAGCTCCTCTGGGACACAGCAAAGCAGTACTCAGAGGCAAGTTTATAGATCTGAGTTTCTACATCAAAAATTAGAGAGATCTGAAACCAACAATTTAATAAGACATCTGAACCTCCTTGAAAAAGAGCAGCAAGATCAACTCCAATCCATTAGATAGAAAGAAATAATTAAAATTAAATCAGAATCACACAAATTGGAATCCAATAAAATCATAGAATGAATCACAAAACAAAGAGTTGGTTCTTGGAAAAAATTAACAAAATTGACAGACCGTTAGCAAATCTTATCTGAAAAAGAAGGGAACACACCACACCCAAAAAAACAAACTTAGAGATGAGAATGGAAACATCATCACAGAAATAATCAAGATTCAGAACATTATAAGGGAATACTTCTCAAACCTTTATGTTATAATAACTTTGAGAACTTGGCAGAAATGGACCTTTTCCTAGCAAATATCAACATGCCAAAACATAACCAAGATAAGTTAAACCATCTTAACAGGCCCATATCAAGCATAGAAATAGAAACAGCAATAAGAGAACTCCCATCTAAGAAAAGCCCAGGACCAGATGCAAATACAGCAGAATTCTGCAAGTCCTTGAAGCAGAGCTCATACCAATAATCCTCCAACTCTTCAATGAAATTGAAAGAGAAAGTTCACTACTGAACTCACTCTATGAAGCCATCACAACCCTCTTCCCAAACCCAGGCAGGCACTCATCAAAGAAAGAGAACTATAGGTCCATATCATTGATGAACATTGATGAAAACTTCTCAAGAAAATTTTGACCAATCGACTTCAACAATTCCTCCAAAAAAATTACACAACAATCAAACAGGATTTATTTCAGGGATGCAAATCTGGTTCAATATATGCAAATTAATTAAAATAATTCATCACATCAAGAAGAGCAAGGATAAGAAACTAATGGTTATCTCAATGGATGTAGAAAAAGCATTTGACAAGATCCAATACCCTTTTATGATGAAGGCTCTGGAAAAACTATGAATCCAGGTAACATGCCTCAATACAATAAAGGATGTATATGACAAACCTACAGCCAGCATTATACTTAATGGTGATAAACTAAAGCTATTTTCTCCTAACTCAGGAACAAGACAAGGATGTCCACTCTCTCCACTTCTCTTCAACCTAGTATTAGAATGCCTAGCTACAGCAATAAGACAAGATGCAAACATAAATGGGATCCAAATAGGGAAAGAAGAAGTAAAACTCTCCCTCTTTGCAGATGTCATGATCTTGTATTTAAAGAATCCCTCAGACTCCACTCCCAAATTACTCATGCTGATTCAAAACTTTAGCAGAGTAGCAAGATATAAAATTAAATCTCAAAAATCAATATCTTTTCTGTATGCCAACATGAGAAAAGTGTGGCTAAAATCAGGAAATCAACTCCATTTTTAATAACCCCCCCCCACAATAAAATACCTAGGAATTAACTTAATCAAAAACGTAAAGGGCCTTTATGATGAAAACATTAAAAACCTGAAAAAGGAATTCAAAACAGAACTTAGAAAGTGAAAAAACCTCCCATGCTCCTGGATTGGAAGGATCAACATTGTGAAAATGCCAATACTTCCCTAGGCTAGCTACAAATTCAATGCTATACCTATCAATATTCCATCCTCATTCGTCAAGGAAATACAAGAGGCAATCCACCAATTCATATGGAACAATAAAAGACCCCGAATAGCAAAAATGAAACTTAACAAAAAGAACAGTGCTGGAGGAATATCAATACCAAATTTCAAACTCTACTACAAAACCATGGTAATCAAAACAGCTTGGGACTGGCACAAGAACAGACCTCAGGACCAATGGAATAGAACTGAAAACCCAGAAATGTACCCATGGACCTATAGCCACCTAAACTTCCATAAGGGAGCTAAAAAAATAGAATGGAAGAAAGACAGCCTCTTCAGTAAATGTTGCTGGCAAAATTGGTTAATCACTTGTAGAAAACTAAAGCTAGATCGTTATCTATCACCCTGCACAAGAAACAACTCCAAATTGATCAAAGGCCTCAGAGTCAAAACAGACACCCTGAAAACATTACTGGACAATATAGGAGATATACAAGGTCTCCTTGGCACAGGCTGAAATTTTCTTAATAGAGACCCAGAAACACAACAAATCAAAGAAAGTTTGGACAAATGGGATTGCATGAAATTGCAGAGCTTCTGCGTGGCAAAGGACAAAAGTAGCAAGATCAATAGAAAACCCAAGGATTGGAAGAAGATCTTCTCTAGCCATACAATGGACAAGAGTCTCATATCTAAAATACACCTGGAACTCAAAAAATTAAATTCCCCAACAACAAATTTTCAAAGAAACAACTGCCCGATAAATAATTGGGATAAAGATTTATAGAAAAACTTATCTGAAGAAGAAAGAAAGATAGCCAATAGACACATGAAGAAATGCTCAATCTCCCAAGCCATAAAAGAAATGCTCACCCCAGTTAGAATGGCTATAGTCAAGAACTCTAACAACCGAAGCTGGATGGGATGTTGGTGGGACTGTAAACTTGTTCAACCAGTTTGTAAAGTAGTATGGATGTTCCTCAAAAGACTCTACATAGAACTCCCTGATGACCCAGTACTCTCACTGTTGGAAATTTTCCCAAATGATCACAAAGAAAACCATATTAAAGCTACCAGCAAAACTATATTTATTGCAGCATTATTTTTTGCAGGGGGGTGGGGTCCGGTGCTGGGGCCTGAATTTTGGGCCTGGGCGCTGTCCCTCAGCTGTTTAGCTCAAGGCTAGCGTTCTACCACTTGAGCCACAGCACCACTTCCAGCTTTTTTTCTTTTTGCTTATGTGGTCAGGGGAATCGAACCCAGGGCTTCATGCATGCAAGGCAAGTGCCCTACCACTGAGCCACCTTCCCATCCCATATTGCAGCATTATTTATCATAGCTAAGATATGGATCCAACCCAGATGCCCCTCAGTAGATGAATGGATCAAGAAAATGTAATATATATACACAATGGAATTCTATGCCTCCATCAGAAACAATGACATTGCCCCATTTGTTAGGAAATGGAAAGCCTCAGAAAAAATTATATTAAGTGAAGTAATCCAGGCCCAAAGAAACATAGGTCCTATGATTTCCATTATTTGCAATAACCAGTATATGTCTGAGACAAACTGTAACTGTTAGACAAGTTGATGTTAGGTGAAATGAACCCCAAGATAAAGACTCAAATTTTTTTTTCTGCTATTGTTTCTAGCATATTTATAAGATGATTTTTTTGTTGTTTTGTATGTCCCTCCCCCACGGTATAACCACTATTTTCACTGTATTTGATGTTGGTATAATTTGTGGAAGGGATGGGAAAAACAAATTGGGATACAGGTGGACCTATTGCAACAATGACATATACAAGGAATTATGTCGAAAACCGAAGTTTACAACTTTGGCGTGGGGGGGAGCGGATAGGCCCAGAAGGGGAGATGGGAAGGGATAGGAAGGGGAAATAAAGGAGGAGGCAACAATGTTGATAGGAAATGTGCTAATTACCTTGTTCTTGTAATTGTAACCCCTCTGTATGTATGTTCGTAATAAAAAATCATGAAATAATAAAGTAAAAATCCATGTCATTTTTTTTTTTTGGATCTAGTCGTGGGGCCTGAACTCTGGGCCTGGGCACTGTCCCTCAGCTCTTCAGCTCAAGGCTAGCACTCTACCACTTGAGCCACAGCGCCACTTCCGGCTGTTTTTCTTTTTGCATGTGGGGTGCTGAGGAATCGAAACCAGGGCCTCATGCATGCAAGGCAAGCGCTCTATCACTGAGCCAACTTCCCAGCCCCCATGTCAATTTGTTTTTGTCGGTGGTGGGGTTTGAGCTCTGGGCCTGGGCACTGTCCCTCAGTTGTTCAGCTCAAGGATACCACTGTACCACTTGAGCCACAGTGCTATTTCTAGTTTTCAAGAGATATATTGGAGATAAGAGTCTCACAGACTTTTCTTCCCAAGCTGGCTTTGAACCACTATCCTCAGATCCCAGACTTTTGGGGACCTAGGATTACAGGCATGAGCCACCACAGCCCAGATCCAAGACAATTTTTAAAAAGCAAACTTCTAGAAACTTCTGGCTTTTTCCAGTAAACAATCTTATTTTTCAGCCTTAGTTTATAACTATGAGTTATTTTTAGATGTAATTGAATTTTTTAATAGAATCAAATATAAGTTTTACTATTACTCAATATCTCACAAAAATCCACTATAATTGACTTACCCGAAAGTTAATTATTACATAATATATTACTCACTATTATTATTACACTCTATGTTATATATAGTGTGAAGTGAAAATAGTTTGGACCGTTTCATATAAATTAGTAGATGCTATTTTAGCATTATATTTCACATCTTTGATTTTAAAAGAAGGAAAGAAGATTTTTGAATTAAAATGAATATGAATGTGTAGAGTGTCCCAATTGAACCAAAAATTCTGACTTCATACATACAAAATTATTTTCTTTTCACTAAAGACTTTGAAGTAATATTATTGGAAATAGTGAGGCAAGAGGAGGAAGAATTCAAATCATGTCAAACAATGTCTCTGTTATTCTGCTAACCCCTCCACTGTGAAGACCTGTCCATTCCCAGTTATCACAAAATTTCAAATGTCTCTCTTAGAATTGTATTAGGAAACATTCTAAATCACTGATTCTTTGTGTACTTTCTGTTATATGAAACAAAATATAGACACAAAACAATTGTAATAAAATGCACACATATGTTGAAGCCACCACAACTGGAAAAACAACCAACAAAGTAGAACTCCCCCACCAACAAAAACATGTTTTCCCAGTTTTTTTATGCACAAAAACCTCAAACATATGTTAACTTGGAGTAGAGCCATAAAGATAACTGTGTCTCAGAAATATGGTGGTGTTAATTTGGAATTAAATTCATCTAGATGAACCTAATATAGCAAATCCCTTGAATGGATCAAATTGTTTAAAACAAATGTGACTGTATGCAGAGTGAGACCTGCACATATTTAAAAGAATAAAATAAAAAATCATGACATATTTAAACAATTCAGAAAGGCAATGAATAAGTACAATAGTATCCATACTGATAACTAATTCTTGCTGATTTAACAAGAAAAAATATACAAATAATATAATCTGAGCAGTGTAGCTGAGTGTACATAATTTTAAACTACTCCAAATTACACTTTGTAGAAGACTGAATGTGGCATATGTAAAGGAAAACATCAACACATGATATAAATGAAATTAAAAATCTCATGAAATGAGAGAAGTTGTTTCTGGATAGTAAGTTTAAAAAATGGTGGTCAAAATCGTTTTAGTACTGACAAAATTGCATACCTATTTAGTTAGATCCAAAAAAAGACCCAAGTTACTCAAGCTGATTTGAAACTTTGGCAGAGTAGAAGGATACATCTGTAACATTAATATGGATGTTGACTCTGGCATGGATTTAATTTCCTCTTTGATCTGACAAATGAATATATGAAAGAACATAACTTCTCCAACTAAATATCAAGACCTAACTAAACATATAACCAGAAAAGTCATCATGTAAGCCATATTGCAACTTGGATGAAAGAAAAACCAGTCATACTGATTCTGTATTTATAATAAATGTTGATTTTTTTTCAAAAATTATTTAGTTTAGCGTGCATTTTTATAACATTTTGTTACATGATGTATATCTTGGTAACTAATTTTGGATGCCTCCTTAAATTTTGTTCTGAGTATATTGTCTCACTTCAGTTCCTAACCCATGAAATGATGTTAATTACAAAAAAAATTCTAATAACCACTCTTTGTAATACACAAAATCTCATAAGCATGACAACAGTAAGCATTGGTTAACATTTTGATATCATGGTCTCATGACTGATGTGGCCTATGTGCATGAGTATCATTGTACCTAGATTCCTCAGCCTAAATTTAGCCACTGTTAAAAAAATGTTTATATCTTTATTTGTCACCCATCATAGATTAAATCTGAGTATAAAGCCTAAGGAAAATTATAAAGTAAGAATTTAGCTTTTTTGTATATAAAGTAAACAAAATGCAGTATAGAGTTACTCACTGGTTTAAAGTCAACCTATATCTCCAAAAACACTCTAAACATTTCCTTACAATGTGAATTATTCTCATGAAGGGAATGGGGAATGTGAGAAGAGGACTAACCAAGCATTGTCTTCAAATATACATAATTTGGCTTTACCTCTACATTTCGCTATAAGCATTTCTGATTTAAAAAAAAACTCTTCAGGTATAATATATCCTAGTTTCATATACCAAACTACATTCAGAAAAAGGTATATACCAATTAACTAAAGAATGTCCTGGCAGAAAAAAATGGCATCTTTCAACTATTTGACGCCCAATTCTTAGGTATTTCATTATGCCTCCATTTAATGAATGTGATTGTTTAAATGCTTCAGGAAGTATTAATTAAAATCAATCAGTTTAATATAATACAATTATGTATGATTTTATCCTAGAATAATCCAGGAATTGCCCACTCAATCATGACATATATCACTTTCCATTAGTATTCATATGGATAGTAATGAGTTTCTAAGGATCTCCTGCCATTTGGAAGTGGCAGGACCAGGATTTGAACTGTGGGCTCCAGCTCCCATCACTTAAACCTGAGGATAGGGAACTCACCAGTCTGTCCAAGAACATCAGCAACACCAGTGATTAGGCAGGCACCAGTGCCTCTCAGCAGTCCTCCTTGATACTTACAAGGCTGTGATAGGAGGATCATGGTCAAAGTCACCCTAGGCAGCAAAGTCCTTGAGACCACTGTCCAACTTTAGTGCCAACAAAGCCAGAAGTAGAGCCATATGGCTTCTGTGGTAGAGGGCTAGCCTTAAACAAAAGAATCACAAGGACTTTGCCCAGATCCTGAGTTCAAGGTCCGGGACTGGAAACAAAAAGACATACAGAACAATCTGTGCAGCCATCAGACTAAAGCAGGTCACCCTCATCAGCCTTTTTTGCAATTTATTATGAGGCCAATGCCGGAACAGTCCCAAACCAGGCAGCCGAAAAGATAAGCTTTCGTAGAAGTAACCTGTATTCAGAAAATTAAACTTGGGGACGTAAAATGGCAGCATGCTTATGTTAAAACTACCATTAAGAAAAAGATGAGGGGGCTGGGAAGGAGGCTCAGTGGTAGAGCACTTGCCTTGATGCCTGAAGCCCTGGGTTTGATTCCTCAGCACCACATAAGCAAAAAAGAACAAAAGCCAGAAGTGGCGCTGTGGCTCAAGTAGTAGAGTGCTAGCCTTGAGCTGAAGAGCTGAGGGACAGCACCCAGGCCCAGAGTTCAGGCCCCATGACCAGACCCCCCACAAAAAAAGAAAAAGATGAGGGGGCTGGGAATGTGGATTAGTGAGAGAGTTCTTGCCTAGCATTCAAGGACTTCTGGGTTTGATTCCTTAGTAGCACATACACAAAAAGCCAGAATTGGTGCTGTGGCTCAAGTAGTAGAGTTCTAGAGCCAGTCCCCAGGCCTTGAGTTCAACCCAACAATCGGCAAAGAGATAGCCAGGAAAGTAGGTAGGTAGTTAAGTAGGTAGGTAGATAGATAAATGATAGATGATAGATAGGTAGATAGATAGATAGATAGATAGATAGATAGATAGATAGATAGATAGATAGATAGATAGATAGATAGATAGATAGATAGATAGATAAATAGATAGAGAGATAGATAGATAGACAGACAGACAGACAGATAGATAGATGAATCTGGTGTTGGTTGTCAGGAGGAAAGAAGGGAACAAGTCCCAGTCATGAGGCCTTCTGCAGTGTGCCAGTCCTCCAGCATCACCTTCAAACCACTACAGAGCAGGAAGATTGTCTCTTTCCCACTTCTCAGGCAGGGCCCCAGAGTCAAGAGGGCAGAGCCAGGTTCTAACTCAGGTGCTTAGAGACAGAAGAGAAAAGGCCCTGCCTCTCCTGGGACTGGGGATTTACATTAATGATGGGGAGAATGAAGGAAGGAGAATGGTCTGGTAGAGGTAGAAGAAAGGCCTTCAAATCTGACAGATGGAGAGTCAAGAACCCACTCCCTAAGACCAAAGAGCAGGGTTTGTCTACTGTTCCTCCCCTCTCCCCCACTACACTGGCTCTCTATTGGTATCCTAAAGATAGCTTGTGGTTCCTTCACTTGAGGGAGGAAGGTTAATTAGCCATTGTTTGAAGAGGCAGAGAAAAGCCTGACCTTGTTGTAACTCTAACAAATGTTTCCAGTTTCCCCTCATTGCTGGCCATGCCTGGAATGAATGAAGTGGTTTTGCAGCTCACTTCCCTGTTGAGTGTGTACATTCTGCCTCCTAATCCTGCAGGCCTAGGTCTCTTCACCTAGCTTGGCTTTTGCAACTGTTTTCTGCCTTCAAATACAATGTTACACTGGAGTTCATCCTGTTAACATGACTAGGGTTTGGATCCTGAGAACTTCATTTGAACCCAGGATGGGTCAATAATGTTTCTTTCCTGCTTCTATAGCTCAAGAATTCTAAGAACATTTAGAGTGCAAGTAACTTCTCATCACCAAGGGGAACATAGGAAGCTCTTCAACATCTGACCTTTCAGAAGTGGAGTCAGAGTGTCATAGACTTTCCAGCCCTGGTGGGCTTCACCCTGTATTCCTCAGACCTCAGTCTCCTGAGCTAGGGTGACAGGCATGAGCTACTGGTGCTCTGCTAGGTTCAGAACTGTAATAACATTAACAATGTAAGTCAACTGCTTATCACAAAGGGCTTTGGGAATGTATTAAGCTATTCAACATTGGATCTTTCAGAACCCTGTAGGACACACAGTTATAATGCTAGAGCATAAGAGGCTGGGCATATGGATGTTCTACACTTCAACCTGGAGCTCTGACTTCAATTCTGGTGTACATCAGCATTCGTTTTCCAGAGAATGTTCTCCTAATTAGCAAATAGGAAAAATACTTTGATTAACCCTCACTTTTTCCCCTGATGTGTGTCTCAAACTCAAGCCTAGGCACTATACCTGAGCCCTTCTTCTCAAGGCGTACACTCTATCACTGGCGGCACAGCATCACATGGGGTCTTTTTGTGGTTCACTGGAGAGAAGAGTCTAACAGGATTTCCTTGCCTTGGCTGTCTTTGAACTGTGGTCTTCAGATGTCAGCCTCCTGAGAAGCTAATATTCCAGTTGTGAGCCACCGGCACGTGGCCTATTGTTTCTGACAGTCCTGGGGCTTGATCTTAGGGCCTGGGTACTGTCTCTGAGCTTCTTTTTCTCAAGGCTAGCACTCTACCACTTGAGCCACTCCACAGCTTTTGGCTTTTTCTGAGTTGTGGCCCTGAGGATTCAAACCCTGGCATCCATGAATGCTGAGCAAGCTCTCTACCAGTAAGCCAAATTTCTAGACCCACCCTTACAATTTTATCCCTCAACTTGCCTATCCTCAAGAAAAGGCTTCTAAGTATCTAAAGAAATCCCTATGGGAAGGTGTCCAAAGATAAATAAGACAAAGCTCATACTTGGGAGAGACTCTAAACATGTGAAGACTGTGACAAAGGCTTCCATTTAATTATGTATCATGTTCAACACTTAAAAAGTATTGATGAAAAAGGAGTCAATGTCCTATATTATTGTGTATAATTTTATAATAGATGCACAACATGTACTAAATATTATGTATATAATAATACTAAATACAATAAACAATAAATAAATGAATCAAGTAAAAAATAAATGCACAATCAATAATAAAAATCATAATATGTAAACTTACATATGTAAATATATATCATATATTACAACTATATAGAAATATTTTTTCCATTGCAGGGCCTTTATTCAGACCCTGGTATCTCTAGCCTGAATTTCTTTTCCTCAAGGGCAGTGAGCTTTGCCTTCACCCAAGGTGCAAAATATTTACTTGGATGGTGAGATCAAATCCCAGCAATGCTGGAAATTCTGGCCCCAGTTCCAAGACAATGCCTTAATTTTTTTAATGGAAGCAGTTATGTTTATTCAGTTCCATACTTAACATTAAAAAAGCAGTGTAGAATTTTGTACATCTATTCAGACATCTTTCCCTTAACCCCAAAATGCTTCTCTGAGCACTACTTTTTTTTCAATTTGTATTGTAAAAACGTTGTACACAGAAGTTACAGTTAAATGATCAAGGTAATGAGTACATTTCCTATTGAACAGTGTTGCCTCCTTCTTTGTTTTCCCCCCTACCATGCCTTCCTTCCCATCTCCACAACTACTCCCCCTTTCGAGCTCAGTCACTTAATTTTTTTTTATTTTTGGCTTTGCATGGAGTTTGATCTCAAGAAGTGGAAACTCTGCACTTTCCCTCACATTGCTACAGATTTACCAAGACCTTGAGTTCAAATCCCAGGCTAGGAAAGAAAACTGCCAGAGAAGAGGTCAGAGTTCCGGACCCCATAGATAACTCCCCCATGGAGCACGTCCTGCAGCAGATGCCCCACATCCAGAGTGGCCTGCAGCTCACGGGCTCAGACTAGGAGGGAGTGCTCCCTCCCTTTCTTCTGTAGACTGATCTGGATGATGACTCTCTATATGCCATACTGACTTTCAAAAGCCGTGGCAGCCACCAGAAGTAGGTGGCCAGGTGACCTTCTCTCAGGCCTCCATCTGCCAGGAGATGGGATGGATAAACTGTGGGTCAGGTAGGACAGAGGCTGCTGGGAAGCGGCCCAAATTC
This sequence comes from Dipodomys spectabilis, assembly GCF_019054845.1. Classification (NCBI taxonomy): domain Eukaryota; kingdom Metazoa; phylum Chordata; class Mammalia; order Rodentia; family Heteromyidae; genus Dipodomys; species Dipodomys spectabilis. The sequence continues at coordinate 101,186 of NW_024870894.1, read as the reverse complement.
AAGGGACATCTAATGGCCCATTGGTGGCCAGGGAAGAGACCCATGTTATGCTTATCACAAACAATAAATTGTTTTCAAAGGGAAGAAAAGCCTCCAACAAAGATTTGTCCTTCCAGTCCTGGGCATTGAACTCAGGGCCTGGCCACTGTCCCTGAGCTCTTTTGGTCAAGGCTGGCACTCTAACAGTTGAGCCCCACCTCTCCTTCCAGTTTTTTCTGTATGGAATGAACCCAGGGTGTCAGTCATGCTAGGTGACCATATATACCACTGAGCCACATTCTCATCTAGGATGATTCCTCCCACCCCCAAACCCATATGGCCATTCTTCAGATAAATAGGAAGTAGGGGCTAGGATGAATATGAAGCACAAGTCTGGTTCACACAGTAATACTCCTCTGTCCCCTCTTTGATCCACTTAGTTGAACTTTCTATTCTAACATTTAGGGATGAGAGTGGGAGTGGGGAGTCCTGAGAGAGGAGTACCACAAACAGTGGCCCCGTGAGCCCCACAGCCTACCTCACACAAGTGGTCCTCTAGATTCCGATCTTACCTTACTCAATGTGGAGTCTACACTATCTCTCCAGCACTTCAAGGCTCAGGATGAAATAAAGGTCAGCCCTGATTTCAGCCCACACACAGGGTAGAAGCTCCTAATCCCAGACTGACTTCCACCTCTGACTTCCCCGAGTTAGACTGGACCAACCACTCACCACAATTTTGGCAGTGATGACCTCATGGATGGATTCCAGGAAGAAGGTCTATGGCAAAGAGCAGAAGCAGCAGGGTGAGAAGCGTGGAAGGAGGCAGGGTGATTGCTCTGGGATCTTCCTCTTTGGAGCCCTCCCATCAAGGCAGAGCCATGCTGACTCAAAGCATGGCCAAGGCCAGGGTGCGAGACAAGATGGAGGAGCACGGGACTAAAGGAGGTACTACTTTGTCTTGGAGCATTTGAAAATTCCAATTATATTTGGCCCATACCAATCCCAAAGTCAACATGCAATGCCTCTCCTTGTTGTTGTTGTCCATGAGCACTGTCTGTGAGCTCTTTTTCTCAAGGCTGGCACTCTACCATTTGATCCACAGGGACACTTCTTGTTTTATGATGATTCATCAAGGATAAGAGTCTCACACACTTTCATGCCCAAGCTGGCTTGGCACCATGATCCTCCAGATCTTAGCTTCCTGAGTATCTAGGATGGCAGGTATGAGCCACCAGTGCCCAGCCTGTGAGGCCTTTTGAAGGCATCTTGGAGAGACTGTAAAAGGAGCCCCAAAGGGCCTGGATAGACCAGGACCCAATCAAAGAGCTGGGATAGGGGAAGGCCATTCTGTTCCCCCAAATTAAAGATGCCAGGTGGTGGTGTATGCATCGAACACCTAGGTCAACAGCCATCAGGCTTAGTGGGAAAAAGACAGAGAATACCCAAAGAATGCAGTGTAGAAAACTCTGATTTTGCATGCATGTGGGGTGTGTGTGTGTGTGTGTGTGTGTGTGTGTGTGTGTGTGTGTGTGAACTCAGGGCCTAGGCTCTATCCCTGAGTTTTTTGCTCAAGGCTAATGTTCTGCTACCTGAGCCACAGCCCCACTTGCCTTTTGATGGTTAATTGTAAGTAAGAGTGTCAAGGACTTCCCTATCCAGGGTGGCTTCGAAGCATGATGGAAGCCCCAGGGAAGCAAGAGTAAACACAACTCACAGGTACAATCCCTATAGTGAGCGACCCCTGCCCCCTGATGGCCAGATGCAGGATATGCAGCCCCATGCCATTGTGCTCTAGAGTTCAATTTTGGGAAGTGACCAGGGCCAAGCCGACTTTTGTTCACCCTGAGTGCTGATGCCAGAGCAGGTCTGTTCCCCCTAGGCCAAGAGAGCTCCAGGAGGCCCAGTACCCAGGGGCACAAGGAAAACAGAGGTCAGTTCCAGGTCGAGCTAAGAGCCTTTGCCCACAGACACCCCAACTTGGCCTTCCCTTCCTGATCACCATAAGACCTGTCAAAGAACAACCCAAAAAAACAAATGGGAGCTATGGCTCCAATGGTAGAGCTCTCACATTGAACCAAAGAGCTCAGGGAAAGGGACCCCAAGCTTTGAGTTCAAGACCCCCAGTTGACTCTCCCCCATAAAACACAGGTTGGCTAAACTAGTAGGATTTGTGAAGTGTTTCTGAAGAATGGTGATACTGAAGAAAGCACCCTAATTCTAATGACAGCTGAACTTGTGACATACAGCTATGTGCTGAGTCGTTCACAGCATGCTGTTTGCTAGGGCTTTTCCACATTGGGATATTGTGCTCAGTCCTCAAAAGGGTGCTGTTTGCTGAGTCATCACAAAGGGTGTTATGAGCTGAGTCCATTACATAACGTACTGAGTTCTTCAAAAGGTGCGATGTACTAATTCATCCCAAAGGCTGCTGCTATGTACTGAGCCCTTGAGAAGAGAGGGATGAGGTGAATTTTTCAAGTTCTGTGTGCCGAGTCCTTTACACAAGGTGCTCTGTACTATCCTTCAAATGGTGCTGTGTGGTGAATCCTTTGACAGTGTTGTATGTGCTGAGTCCTTCAAAATTGTTCTATGTGCTGAGTCTTTCGAAGGTTGCTGTGCACTGTTTTACACAGGGTGCTACATACTCAGCCCATCAAAGGGGGCTGTGGGTGCTCTTAACACAGGGTGCTATGTACTGAGTCCCTGGCAAAGAGTGCTACACGCTGAGTTTTTCAAAGCATGCTATGTGCTGAGTCCTTTACACTGCGGGCTATGGACTCCCTCCTTCAAAGGGTGCTGTGTGCTGAGTACTCTACACAAGGTACTAAATGCTAAATCCTTCAAAGGGAGCTGTGTGCTGAATCCTTTACACAGGGTGCTTTGTGCTGTTTTTTGAAGTGTGCTGTGTGCTGAGTCATCTCAACGGGTGCTATGTTCTGAGTCCTTGAGAGGTTGTTATCCCCAACAATCACACACACACACACACACAGGGAGGTCACTGTGTACCTGCTTGGTGTGTGGAGTGGACGGAGATGGAGGAGAGCCTCCCCCAGCAGTGGGGCTAGGGGAGAATCAATCTCCTGGGAAGGGGCTGGGCTTGCGGGGGAGTGCTGAGCTGAGGTGAGGCTGCAATTGCCATGGCTTGGAAGCCTTAGGACCCAATCAGGGCTGGGCTTGCAGCCAAGGGTGGGAGGAGGAGCCTAGCAGAAGAGGGGACATGGCCAAGGGAAGGAGGGGGTAGGGACCAGTGCTCACTGAGATGGCAGCAGTGGCCAGAGGCATGGGGGCAGGCACTGGGGGAGGGGGCAGGCACTAGGTGTCCCAGGAGAGGAGTGGGGGCAGATAGAGGGAGAGAGCAGAGAAAAGAGCAAGCACACGCACAAGGGCAAACAGTTTCATCATCTGGCGGCCTCCCTGAACATTGCACAGGTCCTGGTGGGGACCATAGAGCACATGGTGCTGGCCCAGCAGGCACACTGCCACAGGCAGCCATGAGGAGGCGCGGTGGCCATGGTGGCCCTGAGTCTGAGGTCCCTGCATAGGGAGCACGGAGGTGATGTTGGCACCTGAGGCAGGGTGACGTTGGAAGAGGAGGAGGTGCAGAGGACTCGTGCAGCCCCTCTATGTTTCTGCAGAGACATCTGTGCCCTCCCTGCAGCATGACATTTCAAACATAGTGCTTTCAGCTTGGACCCGCGTTGTCTCTCACAGTTGCCCAAAAGAGATGGCGCACCCCTGGCCGGTTTTCGGCCCCAACCTGGTCCCAGCCCTCAGTTCTTGGACTCCAGGCCCACATGCACACAGAGCCAATGCCTACAGCTTCTCCCAGCAGCACAGGTGAATGGCTGCCAAGAGTCCACAACCTGTGAACCCTCCTGCCCTCTTCTTCCCCCGCTGACACAGACCCATGCCTCCTGTCTCCCCTCTCCCACCCTTCCTTCGCCTTCGCCACCCCCAACAGTCCGCCATGGTCCTGCCACAAATATGCCCCAGGGGTGGAGGGTGAGGTTGTGTGTCGACCCAGGGATCCCACCCCCAACCCTAGTGCCAGTGTCCCAGGAAACAGGAAGATGCAGGAAAGAGTGACAAGGGAGTGCCACAGAGCCCCTGGCTGGAGCAGTGGGAGCCACACAGCTGTGCATCTGTACCCTTCTTCTCCCTGGTGGGAACCTGGTGGTTTTAGTCAGAGGTGGGGAGCAGCACCTCACCTGCCTTCTTGGGTATTTTCCTTTATGCTGGGGGTGGTGGGTATTGGATGCAGAAGACAGGCCCTCCTTGTTGTGTGAGCCCTTGTCTTTTGTGCTTGGTCATCTTTTTACCTGAGGAGGGTCCCAGAAGAGCCCACTAGGGAGGTGAGGGCACTGGGGGTCAGATAGAAGGTGAATATCTGGGAGGCACACACCCCTTCTGACACACATACACTCGACCTGTCCCCCCCCCCCATCCCAGCTTTCATCAGTCCTTACAGGGTGATCACACATTTCCGAGCTCTGCCAGCATCTGCTGGTGCTCCAGGTTCATCTGGTCTCCTAGTCCTCCCCAAGAATCCACCAAGTCACCCAGAAGCATCCTGGCTGGAAGTAGGGAGTCCATCCATGTATGTAGCCTTTAGGATCCCATCCATTTCCCCAACATTGCCCCCACCCTAGGTCAGACACACCTCTGGGGCACTATGACCCCTGCTTGTTTTCAGTCCTGGCTCTGAGGAGCCACCTATCTCGGGACAACTTCACCCACCATCCTGACCTGGGGTTTTGGTGAATGGGGAGTCAAGGTTGGTTGTTCCCAGGGAATGGGTCTGGCCCTGGAGAAAGGGAGAGGCAGGGTGGTTCAGCATTATTAGAGAGGTGCTTCCTTGGGTCGAGCCCCTGGTTCTGACAGAGGACCCCCGTGCTCTAGCTTGCATCTTGTCCAGAGGAGGAACCAACACTCTCAGGAGAGGCACTGCTCTGAGTCTGTGTGTGTGTTTGTGTGTGTGTGTGTGTGTGTGTGTGTGTGCATGTGTGTGTGTGCATGAGAGAGTGAGAGAGAGAGAGAGAGAGATCATCTTTCCCTTGTACAAGTTGACTGCTCAGCTGGGTGATCAGTTGGCAAATTGCAGGTACTGCATGGATTAGTCTTCTGTCACAGTCTGGATGTGTGTGTGTGTTGGGAGAGCAGGGAGATGACAAAAAATGAAAATATATTTAAGTCACCATGTCTAAAAAGAGCAAAAACATTTTATTTGTGTGTGTATGTATGTGTGTGTGTGTGTTTGTTGTTCTTTTTTCATCAATGCCAAGTACGAGTCTAGCCATAATTTTTGTTTTCTCCTTCACCGTTTCATGGCTCCTTTGGGGGAAGGTTTCAGTAGATGTTCCTTTCCACCTATCTCTTCTCTCTGTCCTGTATCCCAGAGTAGCTGCTGGGCCTGCATGGGTCTACTCTAGGAGGCCTATGTGAACCACAGACCAGAGTGGACACCTGTGCTTCTGTCTTCAGCCTGAATGCTTATGAGACAAATGTGACCACAGCTGCACTCTTCCAGCCAGATAGTCTGCTTTTGTGTGTATAGTTGGAGCTAATGCAAGGATTGGGAATGTGTATACAAAACGTAATTAGGGAATGAGATGTGAGGGAGTAGGGCAGGGGGTGTGAAGCTAGAAGGGTCTGGGGAGCGGTGAACGTTGTTACAGAGTAGATGGTTCACCACGACCGAGGAGACGGCAACCTTACCCAGGGCATTGACGGTGTCCATGGGCATCTGGGCAGGGTGCTCCAGGCCTCCACTGGTGGTGTGTTCCCTCCTGGGGGAGTGCACCAGTGGGCAGTCCGACCTGGAGTCCTGCAGACTCCAATCTGTGTCCCTCCTAGGCCATTTCCAGCTGGGCAGTGGCAGGCAAGTGTGTTTCCCCTCCTGGAGCCTGCTCGGTATCCGGCCGTGGCAGTTAGCTAAGGCTCTCTGAATACCAGTTTCTGTAACCTGCTGCAAGCTGTCTGGAAGGAAAAGGGGACCGCTGACTTTGGAACCCTTTAAGTTTGATTGGGACAACTGAAATATCACCTTTTCCAGGGTTTTTTTCTTGAAGCTGGCAATTTCCACTAACAGCTGGGATTATCGGTCAAATTAGATAGATCACTTCAGCCACCAAACAATGACTTTCAAAGCAGCACAGGCTGAGTTCCCCAGCCAGATGGTCTCCTGCTATGAACGTCCTGCCTTGACTGCCTTTATGCGGCAGCTGTTGATTCCCCTCTGGCTCTCTCTAGGGTGACCACCACAGTCGAGGATGCCATGGGGAGCAGAGATTGTGACCTCGCCATCCCTAGCCTGCCATCTGTGAACAGAGATGATTCACAGCACCTGCACTGGACTCTGGGAGATTCAGAAACCCGGGACACTTTGAGGATCCTTTCTCTGCAACATGAAACTTGGGGACTGGATGTGGTAGAACATCCTGGCTGGCCCCGGGGGGAGGAGAGGAGGCCCCTTGAGCAAGGCCTTCAGATCACTGCAACCTTGTTCACACTTGAGTAGGGAATTGAATGCCACAGAACTGGTCAGCTGTTGGCCAGACATCTTTGAGAAGATAGGCATCCCAGAGGACCCAGAATCCAGCTAGTACATTGTGGCTCACATCCTTGGAGCCAAAACAGTTAAGTGCGGTGGCACCAGGAGGGCAGGAAGTGGGAAGAAGGAGAACTGGGGGAGCTACATTAGATTTTGACTGGCCCCCCAGGATGCTTACCTGTATGGGATGGGACTTTTCTGTAGTATTGTCATTGGCCGAAGCTCATTTATTTATACAACAACGAGTTACAGTGTGCCAGGGTCCATTGTGTCGGGAGGTCATAGACGATGAAAGGTTCCAGAGCTGGTTCCACAGCACATGAAGAAACCGTGGTTTGGATGCTGGAGCATCACGCTTGTCATCCTAGCTACTTAGGAGGCTGAGTTAGAAGGATAGAGGCATAAGGACAGGGCAGGAAATCCTTTAAGGCTCTTATCTCCAACTAACTACCAAAAAGAAAACACCAAATCATCTGTTTCAATAGTGGGGGTAGTGTGTGTTCCAAGGACCACCTTTAAGTCACTGAGCAGGATTCAGTCCCTTTCCTACCAGGTGAAACATAGCTGTAAAAATTGCTGACACTCATCCCAGATGTGCTTGTGTGTGAAAGTTCCTGTCTCTAATGAGGTAATGCGCACCTGGTTTTGTTTTTTCTGAAAAGGATGGATTTTGCTGTTTCCAGTTATACAGGTCACTAGTTGTAAAGGAAAAATATATTAGAAAGGGGGCCTGCCCACCATCTTCTCCATGTTCCTGTCTCAAGGGTAATAAGGGTAACATACCACGTTGTAACACCTCAGGCTGGAACAAGTAGCCACTTTTGGTATGGAAGGACTTTAGATTAGAGTTGCTGATGGCAAATTCCTCTGAAGGATTCTGTAAACCTGGGGGAGAATATTTTTTGGATATGACAACTTTAGGCCTGTTCTCCCATCCTGAGAAAAGGAGTAAACAGAGGTGCATACAGGACACAGATAGAACTATCAGCATACACACACAGACCAAGAGCCACAGACACTTAACTCACATGTCCCACACCACTCAATTTTGACCTCTGCAGAGATCCCAGATGACAGAGAGAACATCCCAGATTGCCTCTTGAGGATGCTGAGGATGACCTCTGGAGGATTTCATATATATCCTCCCTAGGAGGCCCTAGATGACCTCTCACGGAGGTTCCAAATGGCTTCCCAAGGTAGTGTCAGATGACCTCCAAAGGAGGTCCCAGATGTCCTCTCAATGAGGCTGAGATTACCTCTTGAGTAGCTCCCAGAAAGCCAATCAAGGAGGTCACATATGAACTCCAGAGAAGGTCCCAGATATCCCTCTTGAGAAAGCGACAGATGACTTCCAGAGAAGGTCCTATATAGATTCTCAAGGAAGTCCCAGATGATGTCTGAAGACAGTCAGATTTTTCATCACGGTAACCCGAGATGACCTCCCAAAGAAGCTCCACATGACCTCAGGAGGTCGTCCTAAGTTGGCAATTAATGAATCCCCCATGACTACTTTTGAATAGGTCTCAGGTGGCCTCCTGAGGAAGCCCCAGATGACCTCTGGAGAAATTCCAAGATGGCCACTGGAGAAGGCCCAAGATGACCTCCAGGGTAGGTCTTAGATAGCTTCTCAAGGAAGTTGCAGATGCAGTCTTGATGATGTTCCAGATGGCTTCCCAAGGAAGCCCTACATGACCTCTCAAGGAGGTTCCAGATGGTTTCCCAAGGAAGCCACAAATGACCTCTAGAGGTGGTTCCAAAAACAGGCTGGCAAGCTTGCCCAGACGCACCCTTAAAGGTACCTACATGATTTTTGTCCATGTTTGTCCTCTGGAGACAAACACTCGAGGCTCTGAAGGCTGACACTCTCATCTATGGGGAATTTTCCCTGGGCCAAGGCCTGATGCCATCCAAACGGATTAATCTCCATGGGGTCTCCAAAAATTAGGACCTCTAGTGTTCAAGAGAATCCATCGAGACACATTTAATATAATAAATGTTCTCCAAACCACCAACCCCCAAAATTATGATATCCAAAGCTCCAAACATCAAAGGGCAAGCCTTTTTGTCCCCTTCCCTTTGTCTCTCCATCGCTACAGACCTATACTTCCTTTGAAGTCTTTCTCTTTTTCCTTTCTACCAGTTCCTTCTTCTCTTCAGGCCTCTCTACTTTCCACAGGCCTGAACTGCTTTGTCTCGGTCGTCAGTTGCCATCCTTCACCTCCTGCTCTCCCTCAACTTTCTCTCCTCTCAGGCCTTTCCCCTTCTTCTATCACACCACTTCCTTCCTTCCATAACTTTTCAATTTTATCTCCCTTCCATTGCTCTGAACAAGCAGCATATATAAAGTCTGTAGCCTTTCTCCATTCCAACTGCCAACAGTTTTCTACTGTAACATCCAAAACTCCCCACAGCCCAATCACTTCTTAACAGCTCAACACTTGGTGGTTAATGTACCAGCCCCTCCCACAGAATGCCCTGTCCTCTCCAGCTGGCCAGGAGATGGGGCCAGGCTGATTCTTGGACCCTATAGATTATCAGGGCCCTACTGATTATTACAGTATCCTCCTTGTGAACTAGTAGCAATTGAAATTGGAAATTTGATTGTAATATTGCCAACTCGTTGTGACATCACAAACCCATTTTGACATCATCATTAGCACGACATCACAAACCCATTGTGACAATATTGTCATTGTGACATCATGATTCCATTGCGACATCTCAAATCTATTTTGACCTCTTAGCTCCTTGGAAAAATCACATGCCCTTTTCAACATTACAGTCCCTTTGTCTTCCCATATCCTTGTTGTTAACCAATGACAATTGAGATCAGACATGCCATTGTAACATCAAAAAGTGTTTGTGGTATCCTCAACAGTGTGACATCACATTTTCATTATGAGAGCATCAGCTCATTGTGACATCACCAAACTCAATGACATAATCACATTATGACAACAATTGTCATTGTGACATCATAGACACCTTGTGGATGCCTATTCTGTGATTTCATTGTATTTCAAAAGTGGCATGAGAGTTGATATCAGAAACACATTTTTGTGCCTACATAACCATTTTGACATCATAATCACCTTGTGACATCACAGTGCCATTGTGATATAACTAATACCATGTGACATCACAAACCTCTCCTATCCTCATAACTTCTATGACATGCTGACATTGTGATATCTTAGAACTTTTTGCCCTGATAATTTGTTTCCAACCTCATATTTCATGTATGACACGAGATACCAGAAATCCACTGTGACATCATGACCATTGTGACATCACACTGACAGATGTCATGAACATCGTGTCACATTGTGACATCACAAAAAGTTTTAATGTCACATTTAGTTGGTGATGCCATACAGGTAAGTGGTCACAGTAGGTCTATGATGTCACAATTGGTTGGTGATATCCAAATGGCATAAAGTTTCTGTTGTCATGAAATCACAGAGAATATGAGTTCACAAATGGACTGTGGTATCTCCAAAGCCATGTGTTGTCACAAATGTGATGAAGTCCTAGGAGGATTGTGATCTCATATTGTGACACAATGGTCATATTGTCTGTCAGTATGATGTCACAATGGTCATGATGTCACAGTGGATTTCTGATATCACATATCATAACTGAAATATTATGTTTGAAAACAGATTACAAGCTCATAAAGGGCCTAAGACATCACAATTGCAGCACGTCACAAGACTTATGAGGACAAGGCATGTTTGTGATGTCACAGTGTGTAAGTGATATCACCATGGCACTGTGATGTCACAAAGCGATTGTGATGCCATATATTTATGAAATCACAATGATTTTCTAATATCAACCCACATGCCCATTTAAAATAGAATGAAATAAGAGAATAGGCATTTACAATGTTTCTGTTACCTCACAATAACACTGTATTGTCATAATGCTATGAGGTCATTTTAAATTGGTGATGGTGTCATAATGAATATGTGTTGTCACACTGGTGATGGGGTCACAAAGGGTTTCCTGATATTACAATGGCATATATAAATTCAATTGTCATGTGTTCAAATTGAGGATATGGGTACACAAAGGGACTGTGATGTCACAAATAACATTTGTGTTTTCAAATGTACTTAGGGGTCATGATAGCTTTATGATTCACAGTTGTGATGAGGTCACAATGGTTTTTTATGCTATAATGGTTTTGTATTATCTCAAACACATGTCCAATTTGAATTGCTACTATTTCACACTGTGCATACAAGTTCACAGAAGGAGCTTTAAGTGCTAAGGGACATGAATTTTTTTAAATGTTATGAGGTCATATTAGGTTCTTGAAAACACAGTGGGGTAGTGATATCACCATGGAAATGTCAACTCACTACATCATGTCAGAATATTGTTTTAGTGTCACAAATAGTTGATGATGCCACATTGGTGATGAAGTCACAAAAGATTGGTGATGTCACAATGTGCTGGCAATGTCACAATGATATGATGGTTCTCAATTGTCTTTAACTTACAATGAGAATATGAGTTCACAAAGGGACTGTGGTTTCTACAAAAGTATGTGTTGTCACATATTGAAATCCTAAAAGGTTTGTGATATCAGAATTTGACACAATGGTTATGACATCTGGCAGGGTGATGTCACCATTGTCATGATGTCACTGGGAATTTGTGATATCAAATGTCATATGTGAAATCTAATGAGGTCGCCAACAGATTATGAGGAAAAAAGGCATGTCACAAAAGTTATGATGACAGGATAGGTTTGTGATGTCACGGTGTGTTAGTGATATCACAATGGCAATATGATGTAAAAAGGGATTGTGATGTCACAATGATTATAAGTTCATGATTTGTTTATGATATCCACTTACATGCCACATTTGAAGTAGAATGAAATCACAGAAAAGGCATTCATAATGTGTCGATGATATCACAATGACAATGTGAAATTATAATTTTATCATATTTTAGATTTGTGATTTCACAATGAGCAGATGGTATCACAACGACAATGTGATGTCACAGTTGTGATGACCTCACAAACTTTTTGATGTTAAAATGTCATGTCTGATCCTCAATTGTCACTATTTCAAAGTGGGGATTTGGGTACACAAAGGCACTGCTATGTCACAAAGCTATGCAGTTTTTCAAAGGTTATAAAATGTTATCATAGATTTGGGATGTCACAATGTGATCCTGGTGTCTAAACAGCAATGTGATGTCACAATGGGTTCATGATGTCACAGTGGTTTTGAGGTCACAATGGGTTACTTAGGTCATGAGTTTGTAATATCACAATTATTTGTCCAATTTCAATCACTACTAGTTATCCATGAGGACACTGTAATAACCAGCAGTGACCCTATAATCCACGGGAACAGATAGTCATCATGACCTCCTGGTCTGGACCACCAGAGAGGGGGGTGCATGATGCTGGATTGGGCAGGACATGCTGCTGAAGAGATAGGTTGTTAAGCCCCACATGGTGAGTTGCCAAGAAGTTATTGGGCATGGACATTTGGGAAGTGATGATTGAAAACTGTTATGCAGGAAACATATTTTAGTGGGGTCAGGGTACAGCCTATATATAGGTTGCATGTTCAGAGCAACAGAAGGGGGAAGAAAAAGGGGAAAGTCCTGGAAGGAAAGAAGTGATGAGACTGCAGGAAGGTAAAGACCTGGGAGGAGAGGAAATTGAGGGAAAGCAGGAGGTGAAGTACTGCAACTGGCCACCTGGATAGGGCAAGGAAGGCTTCTCAAGAGGACAGCAACCTGAAGAGAAGAAGGGAATGGTGGAAGGAAAAAAATGAAAAGACCTGAAAAGTAGGACATGTCTGTAGAGATGGAGGATGAAGGGAAAGGAAAAAGCCTTGTCCTTTGAAGTGTGGAGCTTTGGAGATGATTATTTTGGGGGTTGGTTGTTTGAAGACCAGTTAACAAATGGTTGGGCTGCTCTTTGGAGGTTTGAGGGTTCATGGTTGAGGCTACAATTAGCTCTGGGCATCCAGCCCAGGTCAAGGTAGTCTCTTGTTAATAATTTATGAAGACAAGACAGGTTTGTGATGTTACATTGCATTAATGATATTATAATATCAATATGATGTCACAAAGGGATTGCAATGGCTCAATGGTGATGTGGGTTTCTGAAATCAACCTATATGCCACATTTGAGATAGAATGAAATCACAGAATAGGCAATCACATTGTCTCTATGACCTCACAATGAAAATGTGATGTCATAATGCTATGATGTCATTGTCATTTTGGGATGTCACAGTGGGCTGATGGTATCCTAACAACAATGTGATCTCACTCTGTAGATGATGTCACAAAGTTTGTAATGGTACAATGGCATACCTGATGTCAGTTGTCCTTTGTTCACAATGAGGCTATGGTTACCCAAAGGGACTGTGATGTTACAAACACCATGTGCTTTTTCAATTGTGCTAAGAGCTCACAACAGGTTTGGGATATCACAAGGTGATCATGATATCACTGTGACAATGTGATGTCACAATGGGTTTGTGATGTCACAGTGGTGATATGTCACACTTGGATAGTGATGTCACAATGAATTGTAAGATCACCATTACATGTCCAATTTCATTCTACTAGATCACAATGAAATACAAGTTTACATACGGAGCTTGAAGTGAGAAAGGCCATAAATTTTGTAAAATATTATGAGGACATAATAGGTTGGTGAAAATGCAAGGGGACAGAGATATCCCATTGGCAATGTGATGTTATCATTACATGAGCTAGTATTGTTTTGAAGTCACAAATGGTGATCCATACAGGTGATGAGGTCACATAGGTTTGTGATTTCACAATGGGATGGTGATATCACACTCTCATGCCAGATATCTAATTGACAATGAATATATGTTCATAAGGGATAATGATGTATCCAAAGGCATATGTTGGCAAAAGTGTAATGGGTCTTAACAGGTTTGTGATGTCACAATGTGACTCAGTGGTGATGACATCTGGCAGTATGATGTCACAGTGGTCATGATGACACAGTGGATTTCTGATACCACATGTCATATCTGAAGTATGAGTTAAACAATTTTATGAACTCAGAGATGCCAAAGAGATCACACTGGCAGCATGTCAAAAAATTTATGATAATAGGAAAATTTTGTGATGTCACAGTGGTTTAGTGATATCATAATGGCAATGTGGTGTCATCAAGGTATTGTGATGCCATAATGATTATGTGGTCACAATATATTTCTGATATCAACCCACCTGCCACATTTGAAATAGAATGGAATCACAGAATAAGCATTCCAATGTATCTGTGACATCACAATGAACATGTGATGGCATAATGCTATGATGTCATTGTTTTATGATGTCCCAATTGGCTAATGTTGTCATAATGGCAATGTGATGTTACACTGGTAATGATGTCACAAAGTATTTGCGATGTTAAAATGGCATGTATGATCTCAATTTTCATTAGCTCAAAATGAGGCTATGGGTACACAAATAGCCTGTAATGTCACAAAGGCCATGCTTTCTTTCAAAGCTTTTGAGGTCATAATAGGTTTGGGATGTCACAATGTGATCATGGTGGTACAATGGCAATGTGATATCACAATGAGTTTGTGATGTCACTGCAGTGTTTCTGATATCAACTATGGTTACCCAAAGGGACTGTGATGTTACAAACACAAATGGCCTGTAATGTCACAAAGGCCATGCTTTTTTCAAAGTTTCTGAGGTCATAATAGGTTTGGGATGTAACAATGTTATCATGGTGGTGCAATGGCAATGTGATATCACAATGAGTTTGTGATGTCACCGCAGTGTTTCTGATATCAACTATGCTTACCCAAAGGGACTGTGATGTTACAAACACCATGTGCTTTTTCAATTGTGCTAAGAGCTCACAACAGGTTTGGGATATCACAAGGTGATTGTGATATCACTGTGACAATGTGACCTTGATGACACCACATTGCCATTATGATATCACTAACCCACTGTGACATCACAAAATTTTCTTATTCTCATAAATTTTTTGACATGCTGCCAGTGTGATCTCTTTGGCATCTCTGAGTTCATAAAATTGTTTAACTCATACTTCAGATATGACATGTGATCATTTGAAATAGAATAAAATCACAAGATATACATTCACAATGTGTCTATGACAGCAAAATGGCAATGCGATGTCATAATGCAATGATGTCACTGTAGCTTGGTGATGTCACAATGAGCTGATGGTGTCATAATGACAGTCATGTCACACTGGTGATGATGTCACAAAGGGTTTATGATGTCACAATGGCATGTCAGTTCTTAATTGCCATTAGTATATAGTGAGGATATGAGAATGAAGTCACAATGACATATACAAATGAACTCTGATGAATCAAAGACCATGTTTTTTTGTCAGAAGTGCTAAGGTTCCTTACAGGTTCTGGTTGTCAAAGTGTTAATGATATAAAAATGGGTTAGTGATGCCAAACTTGTTTACAATATCACATCTTATTTCAATTTTCAATTGCTTCAAGTTCACAATGATACAAGTTCACGGAAGGAGCTTGATGTTTCAAAGGCCATAATTTTCTAAGATGTGGTGAGATTATAATAGTTTTGTGAAAGCATGAGGGTTCAGTAATATCACAATTGCAATATGATGTCATATTATAATGTCATAAGAGTGTTTTATATCACAATTAGTTGGTGATGGCATAATAGTGATGAGTTCAAAATAGTTTTGTGATGTCGCAGTAGTTTGGTGATGTGACAATGGCATTCTAGACCTCAATTGTCATTAACTTATAATGAGTACATGAGTTTAGAATGGGATTGTGAGTATTCAAAGTCATTTGTTTGCCCAAATGGGATGAAGTCAGAACAGATTTGTGATGTGACAATGTGACACAATGGTCATTACGTCTAGCAGAGTGATGTCACAATATTCATAATATCACAGTATATTTCTAATATTTAATGTCATACCTGAAATAATGAGGTCAAAAATAGATTGAGCTCTCTATGGGCCTAACACAGTGGCAACATGTCACAAAACTTATGAGGACAGGACATGTTTGAGTTGTCACAGTTGTTTAGAGATATCACAATGGCAATGTTATATCTCAAAGATTGTCATATTCCAATGGTTATGAAGTCAAAATATGTTTTGAAATACAACGAAATCACATAATAGGCCTTCATAATGTATATATGTTGTCACAATGACAATGTGGTGTCATACTGGTATGATGTCATTACAGATTTGTGATGTCACAATGACCTGTTGTCATAATGACAATGTGATGTCACACCAATGATTATATTGTAAATGCTTTGTGATATTACAATGGCATATCTGATCTCAATTGATATTTCACAATGAGGATATGGATACACAAAGGGACTGGGATGTCACAAAGGCCATGTGTTTTTTCAAACGTGCTAAAGATGTCATAATGGTTTTGGGAGGTATCAAGGTGATTGTAATGTCACAATAGCAATGTGATATCACAATGGCTTTGTGATGTCACATTGGTGATGAGGTCACAATGCACATGACAGGTTTGTGATGTCAGATCAGGTTAATGATATCACAATGCTACTGTGATGTCACAAAGGGATTTTCATGTCACAATGGCTTTGAGGTCCCAATGGATTTCTGATATCCACCAATATTGCTAGCTTGTAATAGAATGAAATCACAGAAATGGAATTCACAATATGTCTCTAATGTCACTATGACATTAATGTCATAATGTTTTGATATTTTAGTGATGTCAAAATGGCATGTGTAATCTTATTGGTAATTAAATTACTATGAGGATTCCAAAAGTTGCTATGTACTGAGTCCTTCAATAGGCACATTGTGCTGAATACATTACACAAGGTTCTTTGTGCTTTTATTTTAAAGTGTGCTGTGTGTTGTCATCCCTAAAGATTCAGTGTTCTGAGTCCTTGAGAGGACAATCACACACACACACACACACACACACACACACACACACATAATAACAGAGTGGTACCTTGCACCTGCTTGGTGTGTGGGGTGGATGGAGAAGAGTCTCCCCCAGTGGTTGGGCAGGCAGCTGCTGGGATTGGGGGGAAGCTCTGTGCTGAGGTGAGACTGCTAATGCCATGGCCTGGTAGCCTTAGGGCAGAGTCAGGGAAGCACAAAATCAGGGATGGGAGCATGGCCGAGGTGGGGAGGGGGTATGACTGAGGGGAGAACAAGGCGTGGCCGAAGGGGCACATAGTTGCTGTAGCCAGGGGTACATGGGAGCTGGCATACTTGCACAGCAGGGGCTGGGCATCCTGGGTGAGAAGTGGGGGCAGAAAGAGTAGAGAAGTCAGGCACATACACCAGGGGTGGCAGCATCCATGACTGGCCTCCGCTGCTGTAGGAGCACAGGTCTGGGCCAGGAGCACAGAGGACACAAAGCCCGCAGAGCAGGCACATCCCTCTTACAGCCCTAAGGAGACTCAGAGGCAAGGTAGGCCCTGAGTCCAAGGCCCCTGCACCAGGAGCTCAGCTGTGAAGGGGGCGAGCTCAGCCCTGCCACTTGCCCACCCCTGCCCCAGCCCCTTCTCCTGTCCTACCTGTGGCACCTCGTTTGAAAAAGGTTGCTGCCAGCTTGGACCTGTGGTGCCTCTTGGAGTCACCCATTGATGCTGCACCCCTGGCTTCTTTGCAGCCTTGACCCGGTCATGGTCCCCAGTGGAAGCCACACGGGTCTGCACCTCACGACCTCCCCCTACACCACACCCCCCACGGACCCAGACCTGTGACTCCTGCCTCCCCTCTTGTGTCCCAAACATGCCTCCCCAGCACCAGGCAGGCCAGCCCTGACTCTGCCACAAATGCACCCCAGGAGTGGGGGGTGGAGGGTTTGATGTTGATCCGGGGATCCCACCCCCATCCGTAGTGGCCAGTGTCCCAGGAAAAGGGCAGATGCAGGGATGGATGAAGAGGGGGCTCCACTGAGCTCCTGACCTAAAGCAGTGGGAGCCACAGAGCCATGCATCTGCACCCTTCCTCTTCCTGGGGGGACCTGGTGGCTTTAGTCAGAGGTGGGGAACAGCACCTCCACACTTGCCTTCTTGCGATTTTTCCTTTTTTCTGGGGGTGGGAGGGTGTTGGATGCAGAAGATAGTCCACCCCGATTCTGTGTGAGCCCTTGTCTTTTGTGCTCAGTCACCCTTTCCCCTGAGGAGGGTCCCAAAAGAGCCAACTAGGAAGGTGAGGGCACTAGGGGTCAGATAGAAAGTGAATGTCTGGGAAGAACACGCCCCTCCAACACATGTACACCCTGCCTGTCCCCCCCACTCCAGCTGTCAACAGCATTCTCAGGGTGATCACATTTCCGAGCTCTGCCAGCATCTGCTGGTGCTCCAGGTCCATCTGGTTTCCTGATCCTCCCCAAGAATCCACCAAGTCACCCAGAAGCATCTAGGCTGGAATATGAAGTTCATCCATGTATGTAGCCTTCTGGACCCCATCCATTTCACCAACACTGCCCCTACCCCAAGTCAGACACTGCTCTGGGGGCACCATGACCTCCTGCTTGTTTTCAGTCCAGGCTCTGAAGAGCCACCTGTCTCAGGACTCCTTCACCCAGAGTCCTGGCCTAGGGTTTTGGTGAATGGGGAGTCAAGGCTGGTTATTCCCAAGGAAAAATATCTGGCCCTGTAGAAAGGGTGAGGCAGGGTGATTCAGCATTATTAGAGCGGTGCTTCCTTGGGTCAAGCCCCTGGTTCGGACAAGGGAACTCCTGTGCTCCAGCTTGTACATTGCCCCAGATGAGGAACCAACAAACTCAGGAGGGGCACTACTCTGAGTCTATGTGTGTGTGTGTGTGTGTGTGTGTGTGTGTGTGTGTGTGTGTGTGTGTGTGTGTGTGCATGAGAGAGAGAGAGAGAGAGAGAGAGAGGGAAAGAGAGAGAGAAAGAGAGAGAGAGAGCCTGACTGTGCTCAGGTGAGTGATCAGTTGGCAAATTGCAGGTGCTGCATGGATGAGTCTACAGTCACTGTTCTGGATGTGTGTGTGTGTGTGTGTGTGTGTGTGTGTGTGTGTGTGTGTGTGTGTGTGTTTGTT
This sequence comes from Dipodomys spectabilis, assembly GCF_019054845.1. Taxonomy (NCBI): domain Eukaryota; kingdom Metazoa; phylum Chordata; class Mammalia; order Rodentia; family Heteromyidae; genus Dipodomys; species Dipodomys spectabilis. Next base: position 82,571 of record NW_024870894.1, on the reverse strand, counting down.
GTACTTTTTGCATCAATGCCAAGTATGAGACCAGCCATAATTTTTGTTTTCACCTTCACTGTTTCATGGCTCCTTTGGGGAAGATTTCAGTAGACATTCCTTTCCACCTCTCTCTTCCCCCTTTCCTATAGCCCACAGTAGCTGCTGGGTCTGTGTGGGTCTGCCCTAGGAGGCCTGTGTGAACCACAGTTCAAAGAGTACACCTTCTGTCTTAAGCCTGAAGGCTTGTGGGCCGTACTCTTCCAGCCAGACAGTCTGCTATCGTTTGTATAGTTGGAGCTAATACAAGGTTTGGGAATGTGACTGCCAAATGTAATTAGGGAACCAGATTGGGGGGTTAGTAAGGCAGGGGCTGTGAAGCTGGGAGGGTCTGGGAAGTGGTGAATGGTGTGACATTGCAGATGGTTCACTACTACCGAGGATGAGAGGGCAACGTTACCCATGGCATTGACGGTGTCCATGGGCATCTGGGAAGGGAGCTCTGGGATCCCACTGGCAGTGTGGATTCCCTCCCGGGGGAGTGCACTGGAGGGAAGTCCTCCCTGGGGTCCTGCAGACTCTAATCTGTGTCCTGCCTGTGCTGTTTCCAGCTGGGCAGTGGTAGGCAAGTGCATTCCCCCTGCTGGAGCCTGCTCGGTGTCAGGCCGTGGCAGTTAGCTAGGGCTTGCTGAATGCGTTTCTGTAACCTGCTGTGGGCTGTCTGGAAAGAAAAGAGGACCGCTAACTTTGGAAACCATTAAATTTGATTGGGACAACTGAAATGCCAGCTTTTCCAGGGTTTTTTCTTGAAGCTGGCAATTTCCACTAACGCCTGGGATTATGGGTCAAATTAGATGGACCATTTCAGCCAACAATCAATATATCACAAGCAGAGTTCCCAAGCCAGATGGTCTCTTGCTATGAATGTTGTGCCTTGATTGCTTTTATGCGGCAGCTGTTGATTCTCCTCTGACTCTCTCTAGTGTGAACACCACTATTGAGTGAAGGGTTAAAGTACTTGAGACAGTCACAATTTGTTGCTTGTTTCAGAGCAGAGCAACACGTGGTGCTAAACCACCTGGTTGTGTGCCTTTATAAGACCTGTAAATCTTTAGCTCGGGGCTCTCTTCCTGGGCTCTGCTGTATCAGAGTGTAGGACAAGGCCCGAGCTGCAGCTCGTTTAAATAAAACAGCTGTAGAGTCTGATTCTTGGTGGTCGCCTTAGTGGGGGTCCTGCGACCTAGACATAACACTGAGGATGTCATGGGGAGCAGAAGTTGTGACCTCACCATCCCTAGGCAGCCAGCTGTGCGTAGAGAGGATTCTCAGCACCTGCACTAGACTCTGGGAGATTCAGAAACCCAAGATGCCTCGAGGATCCTTTCTCTGCAACATGAAACTTGGAGGCCAGATGTGGTGGGCCATCCTGGCTGGCTCCAGGGGTAGGAGAGTAGGTCCCTTGAGCCTGGCCTTCAGCTCATGGCAACCTCATTCACTCCTGAGTGGGGAATTGAGTGCCACAGAGCTGGTCAGCCGCTGACTAGAGAATCTTGAGAAGATAGGTATCCCAGAGGCCCCGGAATCCAGCGAGTACGCAGGGGATCATGTCTTAAGAGCCAAAAGAGTTGAGTTCTGTGACACCAGGAGGGTGGGAAGAGGGAGGAGGGAGAACTGTGGGAGAGCTACATCAGGCTTTGCCCCACCGACAAGGATACTTACCTGAATGGGATGGGACTATTCTGTAGTATTACCCAACAAAGAGGTACAGTGTGCGCCAGGCTCTGGAGGGGTCATAGACAATGAGAGTTTCCAGTGCTGGTTCCACAGCACATGAAGAAACATTGGTTTCAGCTGGATGCTGGTGCTTCATGCCTGTCATCCTAGCTACATAGGAGGCTGTGATGGGAGGATCGATGCTTGAGGCCCAGGCAGGAAAGCCTGTAAGACTCTTATCTCCAACTAACGACCAAAAAGAAAACACCAGAAGTGGATATGTGGCTCAAGCCATAGTCTGTTGGCCTTGAGTAAAAATGCTCAGGGACAGCACCTAGGCTCCTAGTTCAAGGCCCAGGAGTGTGAGAAAGGAACGAAAGAGAGAAAGAAGAGGGAAGGCCAGATGGAGATAAAGAGGAAAGGAAGGAAGAAGGGAGAAGATGTGAGCCTTGATTTGGATTTCTGACATCCAGGAGCTGTGTGGTACCCGACTGCAGAGGGAAGCAACCTCGGGTAGACACTAGGACTCAGGGCAAGTCACCAGGTTTCAGTCATCCCTGGCGCCAATGAGTTTATTTTCTAGTCAGATAAGAACAAGCTGTCCAAGGCCTAGGGAGGTATTGGTGTGAGGGAGTGTCAGGGGAGGGGGGCAAGGGATAACCAGGAAGATTAAGAGGGAGAACGATTACAGGTCAGGAGTATCAGCACATTGGAGCCATGACTTCTCCTTACAACCTAGACCAAAATTGATAGAGCCTTTGACCCATCCACACTGCTATTAAGAGTCCTGGAACATTGGGTTCACCATTGACCTCCTGGTTATTGCCCACTGCAGGATGACTGTGCAGTACATCCTTGGGGACTGGGACTTTCCAGGGCTCAACCTGAATTTGACAACCCCCTCCCCTGTTCTTTCCTCCACCAGGGACAGAAGTAAGCTGGCCACTAGTACAGGACAGCCAGGGAATGAGGGTGGGAGTAAGGACCCTTGAGGCCCCAGACTCTTCTAGGGGGCGCTAGGACCCCGTGATTGCCATTCTCAGAGGATGACATAGGTCTCTTTGCTGGGTCAGCATTTAGTCTAGATGGCAGATCTGGGATTTAGAGAGGGCAGACAGAAGGTGGGGCAGGTTTGGATAGAGGCTGGTGGGAAAACCAGAGGCACTGGTCTCTGAGCAGGGTTGTTTCTTTGAGGATACTCACAAACCAGGAACATTCCTGGGAGAGATCATCCCTTTTCTCCTTCCTGAGAGAGAGGGACCTGGAGCCCTTGAGTCTGTGTCCCTTGGCCGAGAAATCCTTTCATTCCCACATCCTGTGGTTGGATAACTAGACCTCACCTCCCTACCCAGTGTAGAGGCAGCACAGTGAGAGATCTTGAGTCTTTGATAAGGTTAGGGGATCCTGAATATGCGATTGTACTTGAGCATCCTAACTTGGTGCATGGTAAGTTCCATCAATGATTAGCATGATGTAGGACATAGAATCTAGAGAATCAGAGCAGGAAGGGGTCTGTTCTGGGAGTCTTGAGTATTATGTGTGAGCTTTCAGCTTGCGTATGCCCACCTGCTTCCCTTTCTTGGGTGGGTCTTTGCTAGAAACTAGGGACTGGGTTCTATCCCTTGTCATTTATACTCAAAGCTAGCACTCTACGATTTGAGCCACAGCTCCACTTCCAACTTGTTTGGGTGTTTATAATTGGAGATAAAGAGTTCTCATGGACTTTGTTGCCAAGGGTGGCATCCAACTGCAGTCCTCAGATCTCAGTCTCCTGAGGGGATAGGATGGCAGGCACGCAAAAGTATCTTTGGCCGTGTGGCACTAGCTCTGACTGTCATCCTAGGTGCTCAGGAGGTGACTACTGAGGATCAGGGGTCAAAGCCAGCCTGGGCAGGAAAACCTTGAAGCTCTTATCTCCAACGAACTGCCAGAAAAGCAGAAGTGGTGTTGTGTTGTAGCTTAAGTTGTAGCGTGCTCGCCTTGAGCTGAAATGCTCAGGGACAGCACCCAGGTCTAGGGTTCAAGCCCTACAAATGAAAAAAGAAAGTAAGTAAAACATATTTGCCTGCAAAGGATGGTCCAGGTGTGGGAGGGACGAAGATGGGGTTGCTGTGGTTGGCAAACCAGGTGCTTGCCCCACTGTACACTCATTTCTAAGAACTCCCCAAGTTTACCCCAGCTTGAAGTCACAGCTTCAAGAGGACGTGGCTTCTGGCAGGCAGGGAGTGGGTGAATGGCTGCAGGGATGGGATTGCTGTGTCTGTATTCTCTCCAATAAAGGATGGATTTGGATGCTTGGTGACAAAGTCTGAAGTGAAGGGTTGCAAGAAGTTTGTGGCCTTATGAGATGGTTTTCCTCTGGGTATGTGAAGGTGGCTGCAACCGGAATTCTCCAGTGGCTCACAACTGTCATCCTAGTTACTCAGAAAGCTGAGATGTGAAGACCATGGTTCAGAGCCAGCTTGGGCAGAAAAGTCTGTGAGACTTGATGTCCAATGGACCACCAGAGAACAGGAAGTGGTGCTGTGGCTTAAGTGGGAGAGTGCTCACCTCAGCTGAAAAGTTGAGGGACAGTGACCTGGCCCAGAGTTCAAACCCCATGACCAACAACAAAAAAAGAGGTGGCTAAGTTTTCTGCATAGCAGTATGTACGGTATGAAATGCCATGCTGGTCTATGAGACATTCCAGATATATGAGAGGCTCAATGTTTTGTCTACAGTCGGTCTGAGGTCAGTAGTGACACCTTCTTGGGGGTGGGATGTGATCCTAATGGAATGAGTTCATGGTTCTGTTCTCAGGGACTGCTGAAGCCTTGGGCTGTGTGTGTGTGTGTGTGTGTGTGTGTGTGTGTGTGTGTGTGTGTGTGTGTGTGTTGTATCTGTGTCTGTGTCTGTGTGTGTTTGTAAGTAGAAGAACTGGGCCTTGAACTCAGGGCATAGGTGTTGTTCCTTACCTTCTGAGCTCAAAGCTACTGTTTTGACACTTGAGCCACAGGTCAATCTCTAACCATTTCGTAGTTCACTGTAGATAAGAGCCTCTGAGCCTTTCCTGCATAGGCTGGCTTTGAACTGTGATACTCAGACCACAGCCTCCTGTGTAGCTAGGATGACAGACATGAACTACCTGTGCCGGATTTGTGTGTGTGTGTGTGTGTGTGTGTGTGTGTAGAAGTGGGTTCCAACAAGGAGCGCTGGACCCTTTCGTAACTTCTAACTGCTATCTTTGGGGGGTGCATTGATGTTTTGTCTTAGGTTTGGGGGCCTGGAAGGGTGAAACGCTTAAATTATAAGACCAAGGGGTCTGTGTTCCCTGGAGCTGTCTTCTCCCTTGTCCCTGGTTGGTGGCAGAGGGAGCTTGGGAGGACCTGGGGGCGGGGCCCACAGGGGGTGCCTCTACAGGGGGACAGAGAGTATGGCCAGCACTTAGTAAGTATGCCAGTTCTGTTACTATGGAGCGCACTGGATGGGTCAGACTCTGGGTCTTCTCATCATGAAGTCTGATGGGTGAGGCCAACCTTATTTTAAATCTTGACCTATGATCTTCAGATCTCAGCCTTCTGAGTAGCTAGGATTATAGGCATGAGTCTGTGGCACCGGGCCTCTGATTCTTTTTGGTATATTAGAGTTTTAACTCAAGGCCTTAGGCTTGCCAGTCAGGTATTCTACCATGAAAGCCAAGCCTTTCTGTCTTGGGCATTTCCGAGATAGAGACTCAATATATGCTCAGGCTGGGCTGGATCACGATCCTCCTGTGACAGGTGTTGGCCACCATGACTGGTTCTCTGCATCAGGATGCTAGACAGGTTGCACCACGTTTAGTCATCGGTTTAGATAGATAGTCCCAAACTCTTAGCCCACAGCAGCTGATTCTTGACCACAGGTGAAGCTCTGGGCCTTGACCATTGGACCTCAGTATACTCCTGGGACAGTTGTGAGGAAACAAGGGATCAATATAGGGGGATCACTGGGGCAGGGCTAGGCATAGAAGGAGCATTTGCAAGATATGGTTCTTGGAAATTCTGTGAGCATATGTCAGGAAGATATCCTGCAAGGGCTCAGATGGGGCCTGTTATTTGTCGTGCAACAGGTATGGGATTATGAAACAAAACATGGCTCTCTGTCATCCTTACCCTATCCCCATGAGGAAGGGGATCCTTCAGTGTGTTCAATTTTGCAGCTGGGGCAAATGAGGCACGAAGAAGCTGGGTGACCTATTCATGACCCCCAGTTTACAGGAAGCTCAGCCTGACTTCTCTGCCATGCTCCCTATGACAATGGCTGCTATTCAGTCCACTTGTTGTGGTGGAAAGTCCACTTCTTGTCAGTCCTGGGGCTTGAACTCTGGTCCTGGGCGCTGTCCCCTAGCTCCTCAGTTCAAGGCAGGCACTCTACCACTTGAGCCCTCAGCACCACTTCTGGATTTCTGGTGTTTCTTTGGAGATAAGAGTCTCATAGGCCGTTCCTGCCTGCGCTGGCTCTAAACCATGATCCTCATATCTCATTTTCCTGTATAGCATTATGCCTGTGCCACTGGCATCAGGCATAATTCCAATTCTTACTTTCTTTCTCTCTTTCTCTCTCTCTTTCTTTCTTCCTTTCTTTCTTTCTCTCTCTCTCTCCCTCTCTCTCCCTCTCCTCTCTCTCTCACTCTCTCTCACTCTTTCTCTCTCTCTCTCTCTGTCTCTCTTTCAGGAACTGGTTGAATGGATCCTGCAGGAGGTGGCTCAGCGTCTCCATGTGGCTGGGACCCACGGTGACCCTCTCATTCTGGAGTGGGCTGTGGGTCAGGAGCTGTCTTGCTCAGCCTTTTGAAATAGCTCCCTGAGGTAAGCCCCTCTGTGCCAGGGCTAGAACATTACGTTTATTCATCGTCCATCCATCTTCTGAGTACTTCCCCACTACCCTCTGCTAAGACAGTTAAAGGAAATTGGATGAGGAGGCATTGTGTTGTCCAACCACCCAGCATGATCCTGGGCCTCTGATCCTCACCGCCATCTATCTGGCCAGACCCCGATTATAAGAAAATGAAATCATTCTATGTCTACTTCTCTTTGCTGGGGTGTGTTATTTCAGGGAGGGGGGCGGTGTGCAGAGGAAAGACTCCAGACATGACACCTCTTGGGGTACATTTGTTCTTGTGACAAAGCCAAGTCATTGCTGTGGTTAAGGAAGTAGCTGCCATCAAACTGATCAGGAACAATGCTCAAAGGTAAATAGGCAGGCTGTTGAAGTATCAAACACACCCATGATTACTTCCCACTCACAATAAGGGGGGTGCAGTGCAGGTGGCCGGCACTGGCCCTAGGGGAATATAAATGGATGGTGGCCTTCAGGTACTGGTGGCTCCCACCCATCATCCTGGCTATTCAGGAGGCTGAGGTCTGATGGCAATGACTAAGGGCCAGTGCAGGCAGGAGAGTCTGTAATATTCTTATCTCCCAAAAACCACATCCCCCCACCAGAAAAAAGCCAGATGTAGTTCTGTGGCTCAAGTGGTAGTGCCTCAGCCTTGAATGAAAGAAGCTTAGGGAAGACACTGAGGCCCTGAAACCCAGCCCTAGGACTCACAAAAAAATAATAAAATAAATGAATAGTGGGCACGAATTATCTCACTACCAAAAAGAATGGATTCAGTCTTCTCTCTGGTACTTGTAGCCAAAAGTAAGGGGCTTCCTTTGATGCTCCTCTAAACCTCCCCTTCTCTCCATTAGCTCTCCAGGCCTCAGTTTCAGGATAGAATTCAGATCATCCCACTCAATGTAACCTTATGTACCCTCCCCTACCCACCTTCCTTGGGGTGGGGATCCTGGATGTACTAACCACTGGGAGGATGAGGCACTTCAGAGATGGGGGTAGTTATCTCTGAAACTCTCTCTCTCTCTCTCTCTCTCTCTCTCTCTCTCTCACACACACACACAATCACACATACACACACACACACACACACGACTATGTTTATTGCAGCACTATTTACTATAGCTAAGATATGGAACCAACCCAGATGCCCCTCAGTAGATGAATGGATCAAGAAAATGTGGTATATATGCACAATGGAATTCTGTGCCTCCATCAGAAAGAATGGCATTGCCCCATTTGTTAGGAAATGGAAAGAGTTGGAAAAAATTATATTAAGTGAAGTAAGTCAGGCCCAAAGAAACATAGGTCCCAGGGTTTCCCTTATTTGCAATATCTAGTATATGTCTGAGTCTAGCAGAAAAGGTCAGATAAGGTGATGTTAGGGAAATGAACCCTAAGATATGTATTCAAATGTTATTTTTTTCTTTCATGCGATTGTTTCTAACACATTTATAAGATTATTTCTTCATTGCTTTGTATGTCCCTCCCCCACAGTATAACACCTGCTTCCATTGTATTTTATGTCGGTATAATTTGTGGAGGAGAAGGGGAAAAACAAATTGTTTAAATAGGGATACAGGTGGACCCATTCCAACAATGTGATGTACAAGTCGTTATGTCGAAAATGAACTTTACAATTTTGATGCGGGGGGGAGGGGGAGCCGGGAGGATTTGGTGGGGGGCAGGGGGAGGATGGGAAGGGATGGGAAGGGGAAACAAAGGAGGAGGCTACAATGCTTGATAAGCATGTAATTGTAACCCTTCTGTACAGTATTTTCAAAAGAAAAAAAATTATGGCAGGTAAAGTATAATTGTTCAAACTTTTTAATAACGTAGCCTATTAAGAAAATTTAAGATTGCCTGGTAAAATAGGCTTTCATTCAAAGAAATTCATGGAGATTTAGCAGAGAGGGTGCAATGTGGGTGAAGACGGATCATTTTCACTATAAACAAACAAACCTCAAAAACCTTGCTATAAATACTGTAGGTTCCCTTGAGATTTCTCCTTACCCAGGGAATATACTCTTATTGTGTGAAACAAGGTTCTAGTGGAATTTAAATTCAAAGTTCTTAAAAAAAATAAGACAGCAAAATTGGTGAATTGACCTTTGATTACCAAACAGTAATTCTCTGAAAAAGATAATTTGGGTCAAAATATTTAGGGAGAAAGTGCCCTCCACAATGAAAGAAGGTATTGGGGTTACATTTTTCTGTTTGCAATACTTTCCACAATGTCTTTGCGCGTGAAGCAGTGAAACACAGAAAAACATCAGATTGGATTCTTCAAACCAATTATTTCACATTTCTAAGTAGTTCACAAAATATAATATCCTTATTAACATGAGATAGTGAAGACTTCCATTATTACATAAGCCAAAAAGTTTTGGGATCAGAAAAGAATTGAGCAGGGCTGGGAAGGTGGCTCAGTGGTAGAGAGCTTGCCTTGCATGCATGAGGCCCTGTGTTCGATTCCTCAGCCCCACATAAGCAAAAAGAAAAAAAAAGCCAGAAGTGGTGTTGTAGCTAGAATGCTAGCCTTGAGCTGAAGAGCTGAGGGACAGTGCCCAGGCCCAGAGTTCAGGCCCTTCGATGAAACCCCCCCCAAAAAAGAAAAGAATTGAGCAAATTGAAAAGGTAAGAAAAGGCATTCTTAGAAGCCCTAGCTAAGCATATTGGCTTCAGCAGTGGAGGGAGGCCAAAACTTTTTGATATAGATTGTGTTAATATTTTTGGTACCTAAAGTGATTTTACAGAGCCTATTTGGCTCACTACAATTCAGAACAGACTGAATGAAGACATGAAAATAAATTCCACATCCAAATAAAAGAGTTTAATAAGAGAAACCATGACAATGTAGCATTGGGGTAGGCCTTATAGTCCTTCAGCTTGACAAGACTTGAAGTCAAGAAGCTGTAATTAATTGGAAATCAGGCAAGAGCTAAGAGGAGGACGTCGAAGTAGGACAAATAAGTATTGTCCGTTGTAAGAAACACTGTCATACAAGGTATGGGTGATTTAAGTCTGGTCGTCTTCATGCACCTTGTTGAATAAATGCAAGACCGAGAGAAAAAGAATCTATTGAACTAATTTTACAAAGAATAACTTCACTGTTTCTGATATGGTATCTAAGGAAAGTATTAAGAGAGAAGATAAAAGTGGAGTATACTTCGGTTTCCTCTAAGCATCTTGTTAGCAAAATATATCTTTGAGTTTAGAAGTGATTGAACCAAAAATTTGTGGAGTACTTATTTTTGTGGGCACTTTAGACACAGGAAGACTTTAAAGGTAAAAGAAAAAAGAAAAACGAATAGCCAAATATTTGTGATCACAGCTTCTTGGACTGGTTTTTTGGAGACAAAGTTTTACATTAAAGTTTGTCTTCATTAACATAGATGTTGGGTTTTCGTGGCTACCAAATACAAGGGTGAAGTTTAATGGACTCGTTTGTACAAGTAAATAGCATGATAGAAAAAAAATGGCAAGTAATATTTAGTGAATTAATTTGACCAATTACTTGCCAGAACAAAGAAGGAAAGATATAATTCAAAATAACTTGACTTAAAAGTATGAAAAAAGAGTAGTGAAGAGAGATGAGAGAAAACATAGAGGACTGTTTTGTCTCCAGTGGAGTAATGGGTTCTTGATCTTGTTTCTTCCATTCTATCTTCACAAGCTATCAAGTGTGTCTCAGGACTGGAGTATCCAATTCAGGCAAAGAAAACTCACAGAAGAAAATATTTGCAGCAGATATAGGTGATTTATAACCTTAGACAATCTATTTGAATCCTGTCAAAATTCTCCCCTACCCCAAACTGCCCTTTTGAACAGCTTTATTTGCTTTTCTGAAGACTGTCCTTGATTAACTATTTAAAATTTTGTGAGGTCATAATCATACTCTCTAGAGATTGCTGTTTGGTTGTGATTTTTGTGTGTTTTTGTTTGTTGTTGTGTTTTTTAACTGAATTTCAGAAGTTTGTGCAAGGGTGTTACAATTAAATATGTCTAATTGTCCAACGCTCCTGGATCAGAGTCACTCCTTCTATCATTCTCAACCAACTCCTTCTCCAAGATTTATTTCAGATTTACTACTTCCTTTATCACATGTGTACATTGAGTATTCTAGCTTGACTTGCCTCTTGTTCCATTTTTCATTCATTCTATATCTTTACAATTATTCCTCTCTGGTTTCAACTTCCTGATAGTCATTCTGTTAAACTGTCTGTTAATACTTTGAAAGGTTTATATATATTCCATGGAGTTTCAATCCTGCATATACTTGAAGTGATGTCAACTTATATTTCCATAATTCATTCATCTGCAATAACAATTTGCAAGACTGGAGACGTGAAACACCTAGACATGATTTTATTCTCATCTATTTGGAAGATTACTCTGTAGTCAACAAGAAAGTTTAAAAATGACTTAGAATGTATTCCTAACTACCAGTTTTTATAAATGGCTTTGTACAATGGTTTCCAATTATTTTATTTTACATGGGATAATATTTTCTACTACCTAAAAGTTTTGCAAAAAGAAGAAAACTGCAATTTACTACTATAGAGGAATATAATGGAAATAGAAGACAGATTTTATGTTCGTCACATCTGTGATGTGTACCCATATTCAAGACTTAAAATCATATTTCTTACTATGTTAGACACATAGGGAAAAACATAAAACAACATATGATAAGGCAACTATTCGTGACTTTTTAAAATGTTCTTATTATGTGATGAAATTTACTTTATTAGCTAATGTTTTGGTTTGAAATATGGGAGGCTGATTTATTTAACAAATTTTCGAAGGCACCTACTGAACAACACAAATGGTGGAGGGTACTATTTCTACACTTTAATGAATGGTTGAACCTGTTTGGCATTAGTGCTGGGAAAATAAATCAACTCTATTGTAATTTGCTCCCTACACATGAAAAACTTGTAATGTCACTAAGTATCATCTACTTGTCAAATATTTTGGTGAATGATTTTAAAAAGTTTATTTGAAAAGTAATATACTTTCAGGAGATTAAATGTAGGTTATCATTGGTTTGAGAATGACAACATTTTTATACTACAGAACCAAGTTTTACTGAAGTACCTATGTTTTGAAGCACTAATGATCTTCTCAATGTTTTACTGAATTATATTTGACTTCTAAGTCGTTTACCTAGCCTTGGTAGACCAATTATGGCTCTATCATTCCAGGAAATATTTTTTGGTTTACTTTCTCTGGACTGAAATTTTTCAGTAATCATTAGAGGAGGGGTATTAAAAATAATCTTGTGACATTGGTGATCTTGTTCACTCATATGGGCTGGTCATTTGTAAACTGAAATTTTGAATTACTGTACTTTTTCTCAGATTTTGTGATATCATCTTTCATTTTAAGTTGCCTTGTACTTCACAATTGCTTACCGCTACTTTCTGTGTCTTAAGGAATTGAGGCCCTGAAATATTATAGGAAATGAGAAATTGAGATGGGTTTTCAATTTCTTTTTGTTGGCATGCTGCATGTGCTTAGGTGAGAAGTCTTGCCCTTGTTATCTGATGATGCGGATAACTGGGACCTGAGATCCTAGGACCTGTGGGTCCTGCAGAAGAATAATACCTTTTAGATATCATATCATCAAAATTTGGGTATAATCAGTAGGAATGCTTCAGAAATATGGAGAAAAACAGTTTGGAATTGGTGAGTTAAAATACTAAACAGAGAAGCATAGTAAAATCCCTTATAGATTAGAGGAAAACAACAAAATTTTTTACCATGTGAATTCAAAAGACCAAGAACACTTAGAACGTATCACAAGTTTATATTGAAGAATTGCATTGATACTTTTTATATCCTAATATATATTCTAAACCTATTTATTTATATTCCAATCTATTTATTGGCATAATTATCATTTATTTGTCAAATTATCAATTAATTTTACTAAGATTCACTGTGTGAAATATAAAATCAGCACGTATAAATATAAAATATATAACTATATATAATATATAAAATTGTTTTGCATTGTTCTGTTATGGTTAGGGTATCAAAAGCAACTCTGTTTTAAAGTATTATTTCATTATCTCTACCTCAGTGTTTGGTAGAGTTAGACCTAATGCTTTACCATTTGTAGATGTACAGCCTAGAGGCAAGAGGAAACACTGGGATTAAACATTACCAATTTAAGGCCTAATATCGAGGAGAAACATGGACTTCTCCTGGAGCTATGGAAATATTTGGTGATAGAAAGTCAGTAGTGTGAGTTCCTGGTTGGTTGGATGGTAGACAGGCGAAGACACTAGGTAATCATGCATATGAACAATTTTTTTTATCTTCTTGACGTCAGCTACTTTTGAAACGATAGGTATAATAAACAATTACATTTTCATAAAATACCTTCTAGTCTGAACAATTCTGTCTGAACTGTTCATCTCTCTATGATGCCTTGTAACATTTAAGTTTTGTTCCATTAAGACAACCTATGCTGTCAGGTTAAGATATTCTGGTTGGTCTGTTCCTACATGGCAAAAAGGTAAAGGGTCAGGTAGTCATTTGTGCCAGTAAGACCTCATTTGGGAAATTTTAAACTTCAGAAATTTAGAAATAGCTCTTAAGCGAAGCTTATATTGAATCCATTAGCTCCACAAAGGTAATTCAGTTGATATATAAGTACTTGAAAAGCCATCACCTTTTTTTGGGGGGGTGGTCCGGTCGTGGGGTTTTAACTCTGAGCCTGGGCGCTGTCCCTCAGCTCTTCAGCTCAAGGCTAACGATCTACCACTTGAGCCACAGTGCCACATGCCTCCAGCCCTAAAATATCCTGATTAATTTTCAGATAGAATCTGGCTTCCTACTTGTGTATGATCATGGGCGATGTCCATTTGATGTTATTCTTCCTGGAAATTAGAATAACAGGTGCCAGGCATAGTGTATAGATCTTTCTGTCCAGTCTGAGCTTTATCCACTAGCCTCACAACAATAGACTCCCATATCGTCAGGATTTTCATAAGCTTATCATACCTGATTTTTAAAAAGTCGTTGCATTTCCTGCTGGTTCTTGAATACTGAATTAATTTGTGTTTTCTTGGGTTGTTTTGTTTCATTTGAATGTATGTGTTGACTTATTCCTCACTTTTCCTTTTCCTTCACTCACGTTCTTACCTAAAATGCTGAGAAATTAATTCTTCTTTCTCAAGATAGTCAAGGTGAACATTATTAGTCCAAAGTAATTTAAGTAATATTTAAACACCTTCATATCTATGAATGAGATACGAAAGCTAGGCGCTGAGAAGGGTTTTTTTTATTTTCACAGTCGCCTTTGGCATACACAGACAGATCATGGATTATATGAAGATAATAAAACTACAGATGCTTGCCAGGAGGAGAAAATCCTATTACTAATTGTTTGATAGAGGCTTCCCTTCTTGTGAAAGAAATATGTTGCTTGATGCAGGATTTCAAAAAATCATATTGCTAGGAAGAACCTAAACAATCTCCTAACACTACAGAGTTGAGAGAGATGAACTGACCTCCTGCATAATTTACTTTTGGGTCAAATAAAATCAGGTTTCCAAAAAGAGAGTAGACTTTAGAGAAACATGATGAGTTGCATGTAAATAGGTGCTTAGCTGATTTGGTCAATTGGTGAACTAATACAGGGAAAGTACAGCAAGGTAAAAATATAAAGAACTCTGCATTAAAATACTCATTTGTGTGTGTGTGTGTGTGTGTGTGTGACTGTGTGTACATGTGCCTGTACACACACGTGCATGTGCATGTGCTCATGCATGCATTCATCATTCCTGAGGCTTAATAGTGCCTGGGCACTATCCCTAAGCTTCCGTGCCCAAGGATAGTGGTCTACCACTTTGAACAGTGGTCTTCAGATCTCAGCCTCCTGAGTAGCTTGCTAAGGTGATTCAGCCTCTGAGTAGCTAGTTAAATTCTTCTTGTCCTCTATGGTTCATTGCTCTTTCATTCTTTCCTGAGGTAATCACAAGCCTAAGTCATAATATGTCTAATTGCTTTACAAATACGATTACTGCTTGGCAGCAGAGGCTCCAATCTGTACTCTTAACTACATAGGAGGCTTGAGAACAGAAACTAGGCCAAATTTTAGTGGACTTCCTTCTCAATCTATAGCTGGGTGCATTGGATCATTTCCACCATCTGCACTATCTAGAGACTAAGATTGGAAGAACTGCAGGATCAAGGCCGGCCAAGGTAGGAAGCTAGAAAGTTGGTGCAACTCTGATGCCATTGATGATGGGAAGGCTAAAAGGACAGAACAGGTGCATGTTCTTATGGAAAGGGAACCCCTATCCTAAAATTAACCACTGATATGATGCCAGCCTAGCAAGAACAATACTCCAATTGAAATCCCCATAATTGCCCACAACCAAACTAGGTATATACATTAACATCCAAAAACGTATTACAATCTGTTCTTTGCTCTAATATAATCTTTATCTGATTATCATATGATGTGAAAAAATAGTTTCTTCATTAACTTATGATATATTTTAAAAGACCTAGAAAATTCTTTCTCACGTATTAAGTGAAAACAAATGGCAAATTGCCTCATTCCTTACATATTTGACTACCACTAAAAATGCATCTAATTATTATAGTAATATATTCTGATTTATTACTTTACTTTGTAACAGTTTTTAAGCTTTTGGCTTTTCTGCTGAAGTTTAAGTATTCAAATAGAATCATCAAATTATATTCCTCGGGTACTTGGAGCAGTTTTTTACAAGGTTTTTAACCGATGGCTTCTAAGAATTCTTAATTGGTATATTATTTGGTTTATTTTTAATTTCAATTTAATTACATTGTAAAGGTAATGTACAGAGGGGTTACAGTTACATAAGTAAGGTATATTTTTAATGGAAAGAGCATTGTTATCCACTCCATCGATTTTTTTTGTACACTCAAACAACTACGGAGGATTTTGCTGTTGCTATTGATCAATGGGTACTTTTGCTTTCTTTGTTCATGCATTTTGTTATTATAAAATTGATATACAATGGGTTTACAGTTCCTTAAGTCCACCAAAGGGTACACTTCATTTTATTTTCTAAATTTCAATTTTTGAACTTAATTATTTTCTTTTGTTTTTTGGGGTAATTCTTTTTTCAGAGTTGTAGGATTAGTTAATTTAATTTTGCATGATTTTTACACATGTAAATTATTCAGATACATACATTTTGCTTTAAAAATAGTTAACATGTGAATTTCTAAGATTATTTTCTTAATTTTTTTTGGTTGGTGAATTTAAATAAATTTATTTTTTTAAGGTTCTAAACATATTTTTCCAGTTATCAAATACTTACTGTATTTTCAAGAAGCACAAACTTTATTAAGAAAGGTTTCATTACCTGGTCACTTTTTTTGTAAATATTTGTACTTGAATTAAAAAAAAAAAGTTTAATCTGGGCATGGTGATTTGTGTCTTCCATTTTCAAGTTATAGTAGGAACTTTAAGGAGGGTTTGTAAATAGGGAAAGCCTGAGAAACTATGAGATCTTAGTACAAAAATATCCAGAGTGGGGCTGGGAAGGTGGCTCAGTGGTAGAGTGCTTGCCTTGCATGCATGAAGCCTTGGGATCGATTCCTCAGCACCACATAAGCAAAAAGAAAGAAGCTGGAAGTGGCGCTGTGGCTCAAGTGGTAGAACACTAGCCTTGAGCTGAAGAGCTGAAGGACAGCGCAAAGGCCCTGAGTTCAGGCCCCACGACAAGACCCCCCAAAAATATCCAGAGTGAAATGAATAGAGATATAGCCATCCCTAGTGCAATATAGAGCACCTGGTTATCATATTCTAAATCTTGAGTTAAAACTCCAATAACATCAATCTTTTGTAAAACTAAAAGGATACATGTTTCAAAATGTTTATTGTTTAAAACTCTTTTCGAAGGTTCTCCTGTCTTCTATTTCTTAACTTTCAATTTACTTAATCTATAAGAATCCAAGTATATCGTGACTATTTTATTTCTACTAAATTTTAAATAGTACAAGCAATATTATGATTCAATATATTAACCTACTTTTACTATTTGTAATAATTTACTCTGTTAATATGATAATATCAATATTCCAAATGTGTGTATTGTGTGTGTGTGTGTGTTTATGTGGTTTGTGTGTGTATGTGTGTGCTTTGTGTGTACTTTGTAATGCTTGGGTGATCACTCTACTGTTTCACATATGCTGAGCCAAGTTTTTACCACTGAACTATACTGTCTAGTTATAATGTAAATATTGTTTTAAATTATGACTTTTAAATTTTTATTCCTAGTATGTTTTTTCAAAATTATATATGATGAAATGTGATCCATATTTTATCCACGATAGCAATTTTTATTGTTATTTTATTGTTTTTTAGAATATTTCCACTGTTTGTCTACTTCCAAACTCTTGTGTTTGTTATTGATAAAGGTTTTACTTTGCTTCTTTTCTCTCTTCATTCTTTTTGCCTTTAGGGTTTATCTATTCTTTCTTTTATTTCTTTGGAAATTAGTGATCATATTCCTATTACAATTTCTTTACATTGTAACAGGTCTATACAAAGCTTTATTTTCTATTTTACTTTTTCCATCTTCTCTGACTCTTAGTCCACACTATTAGGTGGAATAAAAAGAAACTTGATTCAGAATACTTTGATTATTTTCCTCCTTCTCTTTTCTGAAGTCTTTCTGTTCTTTGAAACACAATAGCAATTACATATATCTCCTATGTGGTCCATCATTCTATTCTATACCCTCTCACTTTCCTCTGTAGTACAGCTCAAGTCGTTATCATTCAAATTTATTATGCTATAGTGTTAACTAAATCTTAACTCATTTGTAAATTAATTTAAATGCTTAAACCATTCTCTAAGGACATTTTTCTATATATAATATCTGGGGTCTTGTGTTTTCACAAGGTGCAAAATATGAGTGACTATCAAACATCTAGATATCTCTGTAGAATATTGGCCACTTGTTTAATAAACTCGTCTGTAAATTCAAGGAATACAGGTCAGTCAGAACAATTGTGTAAAATGGTGTAGCTTGAGCTATCATACTAGATTTGAACCTTATTACCATGTTTAGTAGTGAAAGAACAGACACATAGAAGAATGTAACAGATTTATCAAAAATAAATTCTTAGTTTTTTTTTTTTAATTTAATTTTATTTTATTTGAGAACATACTGTACAGAGGGGTTACAATTACATGGGCAGGATAATGCATACATTTCTTACCAAGCATTGCAGCCTCCTCCTTTGTTTACCCTTCACCTCCCTTCCCAGCCTCCCCCCTCCCCCCCACCCAATCATACCCCCCCCACACCGACATTGTAAAGCTGGTTTTGACATGACATTTTGTACTTCTCATTGTTGCAACAGGTCCACCTGAATCCTTAAACGACTTGTTTGTCCCCATCTCCTCCACATGTTATACTGACATCAAATATAGTGAAAGCGGGGGTTACACTGTGGGGAAGGGACATACAAAGCAACAAAGAAATAATCTTATAAATGCGTTAGAAACACATGCATGAAAGAAACAAAAACATTAAAATACATATTTGAGGGTTCGTTTTCCTAACATCGCCTTCTCTGACTTTTTCCGCTTGACTCATACCTATACTAGATATTGCAAATAAGGGAAACCATGGGACCTATGTTTCTTTGGGCCTGGCTTACTTCACTTAATAATTTTTTCCAAGCCTTTCCATTTCCTAACAAATGGGGAAATGTCATTCTTTCTGATGGAGGCATAGAATTCCATTGTGTATATATACCACATTTTCTTGATCCATTTATCTACTGAGGGGCATCTGGGTTGGTTCCATATCTTAGCTATGGTAAATAATGCTGCAATAAACATAGTTGTGCTGGTAGCTTTAGTGTGGTCTTTTTTGTAAACATTAGGGTAAATGCCCAAAAGTGGGATTGCTGGGTCATAGGGGAGTTCTATGTGAAGTCTTTTCAGGAACCTCCATACTGCTTTCCAAAGTGGTTGAACAAGTTTACATTCCCACCAATAATGAAGTAAGGTTCCTTTCTGTCCACATCCTCTCCAGCATCTGTTGTTGTTAGAGTTCTTGATTTTTGCTATTCCAACTGGAGTGAGGTGATATCTCAATGTTGTTTTGATTTGCATTTCTTTTATGGCTAGGGATGTTGAACATTTCTTCATGTGTCTATTGGCCATCCTTCTTTCTTCTTCAGAGAAGTTTCTCTTTAAGTCTTTCGCCCACTTACTTATTAGGCAGTTGTTTCTTTGAGGATTTGTTGTTGGGTGGTTTAATTTTTTGAGTTCCAAGTATATTTTAGATATGACACCCTTGTCCGTTGTATGGCTAGTAAAGATCTTCTCCCAATCCGTGGGCTTTCTATTGATCTTACTAGCTATGTCATTTGCCCTGCAGAAGCTCTGCAACCTTATGCAATCCCATTTGTCCAACCTTTCTTTGATTTGTTGTGTTTCCGGGTCTCTATTCACAAAATTTCGGCCTGAGCCAAGGAGACCCAGGGTTTCTCCTATTCCATCCTGTAATGTTTTCAGAGTGTCTGCTTGGAGTTCAAGGTCTTTGATCCATTTGGAGTTGATTCTGGTGCAGGGTGATATATAAGGATCTAGCTTTAGTTTTCTACATGTAAAATCTTGAAAAAGGAAATCAACACAGAACTTAAAAAATGGCAAAACCTCCCATGCTCCTGGATTGGAAAGATTAACATCGTGAAAATGGCAATACTTCCCAAGGCTATCTACAAATTCAACGCAATACCTATCAAAATTCCACCCTCATTCTTCAAGGAAATAGAAGAGGCAATCCAAAAATTCATATGGAACAATAAAAGACCCCGAATAGCAAAAACGCTCCTCAACGGACAGAACACTGCTGGAGGAATATCAATACCAAATTTCAAACTCTACTATAAAACCATAGTAATCAAAACAGCTTGGTATTGGCATAAGAACAGACCTCAGGACCAATGGAATAGAATTGAAAACCCAGAAATGAACCCACAAACCTATAGCCATCTAATCTTCGATAAGGGAGCTAAAACAATAGAATGGAAGACAGACAGCCTCTTCAGTAAATGGTGCTGGCAAAACTGGTTAACTACATGTAAATTTCTTAGTTTTATGGTCAATAGATTTTGAAGAGGATGCCACGACGTTTTGAAATAAAAATAGAATCTTAATTGGGTGTATTGGCACTATTGCCTCTCTAGATTTAAATTGATCTTAGACTACTACCTCAAACCTTATACAAAAATTTAAAATAAAAAATGATTATCAAACTAAATGTGAGATGTAAAAAACTATAAACATAAATGTACAAATTCATCACATTGGATCAGTAAAGTTTTCTAAAAATTTGACATGTAAAGCATTAGAGGTTAAAGATAATCAAGAATTAACTGGTTAATATCAACTGATAACCTTTCATAATTTTATGAAAGTAATGAAAACATATACAACAGACAGAGGACACATATTTGTTAATGCTACAATGTTAATGCTACAACAATCCTGAGTCTTAAGTACATTCAAATCTTCTAATTCTATATAAAAATTTTCCCGAACAGGATATTTCTTAAAGAACATATGTAAATTAGTAGTTAATAGGAGGAGCATATGAAATAAGATCCTCTTTAGTATCTAAGAAAAAAGAAAAAGAAAACTCACTAGTATGACCATAATATAAAAAGATGACATAAAATATAATAATGTATTTGTGGAGAAATTGATATACTCCACATAGCACAATGATTTGTATAATACTGCAATCATTTTAGCAAGCAAGATTTCAAGTCTTGATAAGGTTAAAGAGAATTGTATGTTATTCAGCCTTTACTGAAAGTAAAAAAAAATTGGACAGGGAATGTAGTCCATTGACAGTGCACTGGAATAGTATGTGTGAGACCCTGGATATAATTCCCCAAAACAAATTTGAAAAGACACACTATAGAGGATATATGCTGGACAAATTCCTGTAACTGAATTTTATATCTATTTTAATATCTGTTCTAAAATTTACAGCATTTCTATTTGAAAAAATGTAAGTTTGTGAAACTTAGGCTTGGAAAACCTATGATTGTACAATTCACTTCCAAAGTACTTAAATGTATACAATAAAAGGAGATAATATATTGCATGTGAATTTCATGTCGGCAAAAAAATTGTTAAAAATACTTCACACAAATTGCAGAATACCTGAAAAGATGTTTTCGGTGTTGGCTAAAAATTCTTTGTGAACTACAGCTTTTAAAATGAAGATGTGATTTTTGTTTATTTTGAGTTTTTTTGGTCCTTTTTTGAGTTTATGCAGAGATAACTCAATCAAAAAGTGTATGTGATAATTGGAATATCTAGGAATTGTGCATCACTTATAAGTAATTGATAACCTTTTCTGGAAGAAACTTATAGCAAATGACAAAAGACCCAAATCTATGCATCTGTATTTTATGAAACCTATACGCTACTTGCTCAATCCAAATGCTTTTCTCTACTTTGCTTGGAAAAAAGTATTCTCAAGATAAGAGCGAACAGCAGTGAAAAGAAACAAAATACACAATCATGTTGATTTATTTGTGAATATAACAAATGAAATAAAACAATTCAACTTAAGCAACTCCAATATTAGTATCTATGAAGATGTTCCTGAATGCCAACATCCACTGATTTTTTTGGAGTTTTAATTTCTAAGAACATATGAAAACTAGAACACAAAAACAAATATAGTCTTAGAGCAAACCAGCCTTGGAATAATTTTCTTAATTGTTTTGAAATTACAAAAGAATTGATACCATTGAGGAAATGATCCTTTCCTGTGGAAATCATTTAAAAATGTTTATCATTTATTATAATTCAAATACCAAACAAGAGTAATTTTATATAATCGTTACAAATATCATTTTATTACTACCATAAAGTAGAATAAAAGACCAGTCCAAATATATTATCATTATTCTTAATTTCTATTCATTACCTAGAAATCTCAATCTAAATAGTCATGTCTTTAACATAGACGTAAATATTCTATAATTTTTACTTAACATTTTTCAGGGGCATGTATTCATGTTTCTAAGAAATGTTCACAGCAGTTAAAAGATGCTTTTGTGAAATTAATGTGATATATTTTGTTGTTGTTTGCAAGGTCTGAGCATTGTCTCTAAGCCTTCTTATGCTCAAAGCCAGCACTATACAACTTGAGGCACAGAGCTAATTCATGTTTTTAGTGGTTAATTGGAGATAGGAATGTAACAAGTACTTTTCTGTCGGGGCTAGTTTCGAACACAATTCTAAGATCTAATTACAAAGAATAGCTCGAATTATAAGCTTGATTCACTGGCACTTGGTTTGATGTATTTATTTAATTTTAATTATGTCTTAAGATTTTTGTTTGACTATATTGTTCATCGTTCTACACAAAAATTTAGATATATGTATATATTTCTGATGACAATCTCCAAAAATGTATGTCTTTCTACACATTATGTATATATATAATATATATTTCTGAAGACAGACTCCCTATACAACTTTATGCTACTATTTTTGACCTTTTTTAATTTCAAAGATATGCCGTCAATTTTCCTAAAGTTTCCTAGAATAAAATAACTAATATTTAAATAGAATATAAAGTTTATTATTTTCAAGGGAATTTTCGATATACCCATGATATTGTAGTAGCATTTACAGTATATTAATAGAAATAATTCTGGTCAAACTCTTAAATATTTGTGTGTAGTGATGAGGAGAGAGGAAATTAATTCATACTGGTTAGGAATTTGCAATACTTCAAAAATCTATTCTACAATTTTTTATAAGCATATAGTCAAGCTACCTGTTATGGTTTAGTGTTTTTATTTCTTTATTTCTTCTAAATTTAATATGGATGCATGAACAGTGGTAACATTAAAATCATTAATCAACAGACAAATAATTGCAAAATCATAGATACATATCAGACTTTCAATAGTTAGCACTTACGATGTTATTAATAATTTTGGTGAAGATGATGATGACCACAGTGTACCCTGATAATTACAATGTTGTGATTGAAAAGGATAAAACTTTACACATTTTTGAAGCTAGATTTCCCACATTGAATACATGGTAATAAACAGCGTTGGATTACATACAGTAAGAATAACAAGAAGAGAGTTCCTATATCAAGAAATAGAACCACATTAAACAGGTAGAGACAATAAAAACCCTAATGTTATTCCTGCAGTCTCTCTAATGTATACTCGCTTTTCTTGGTGGTATTATTTTCCTATAAATAAAATCGTTAATTTCCACATTTTGATGGACTAAGATGTAGTTTTCAACTTAGCGTGATTAGTTCAAACAACATTCTCATATAGATACTATACAATCACCCTGTTTTCCAATGATATATTAAGAGTATGTTCTTCAATACAGCTGTAAACACATGATACCACTTTACATATTTACATAATACCACTTACATATCTGTAGTTACCTTAAAAAGACATAGACCTTAGAGCCAGGAGGTGAAATTTATTTTTATTTCTGCAGGAAACAATTTGTGACTTTATACCAACAAACTGAATTTGACTCTTTCTTTATTTGTAAGGTAAGGTGGAAAATGTAAGGACTCTGGAGTTCAAGCCGCATGACCAAGAAAAGTATAAAGGGGAAAAAAGGCAGTAATGAAATATTTTAAAGCTAATGTACACAAAAATTGTCTAGAAATAAAATTATAACAGCACCTGGACTGGCAAAAAAAAGATTAAAATTAAATTGCCTTCAATCAATCATTTAGACAATCTATACTAAGGGCAGGATATTGGAGCTCACATCACTCACTCGAATTTGAGAAGATGACAGTTCAGAACCAGTGTGCAAGGAACGTGATAACATTCTAATATCATCCTAAGCCTGGCATGCTGCAATTTCATTTGTGATCAAGTTACTTGGCAGACAGAGGTGAGGAACTTAGCCTCTGTTCAGCTCTCAGCAAAATTGATAACCTATGAGCAAATAACTAAATTGAAAAAAGATTGTTCTAATGGTAGAATACTTGTTCAGCCAACAAAATATCTAAATTCATACTCACTTCCTAAAAGAGGAAAAAAGGGAAGAAAGAAAGAGAAAGAAGAAAAGAGAGTAGAGAAGGAGGAGGAGAGAAGGGAAGGAAGGAAGCAAGCAAGCAAGGTAGGTAGGAATGAAAGACGGAAAGAAGGGTGGAAGAAAGAATGGAAGGGAGAAAGAGAGGTATAAATAAAAACCTTAGCATGTGTTAGATGTTAATAATGACCCTAAATCATTTTAGCTATAAATGCCATCATTTAATTCCCTGGGAAGACACATTTTATATCAAGCCCTATTGTTTGGACTTGGAATCCCCGAAAGGCCACCAGAGACCATGACCAATGCAAACAGCAAAAGAGTCGTATATTTGCAAGCTCAAGCTTGGTCCTTTGCACATCCGGTAACCGGTGACGCTAAGAGTCCCCGAGCACAAAATCAGCACAGCTTTTATAGTATTGAACAAACAATTTTAGGGAACTTCCACACAAGCAGTTACATGATTGGTTTGAGTCCACCCTAACCACATTGCCCTTTTTCTGAACTATTGGTATGTTCTGTTCCTGGAACACTTGGGCAACTGTTCTGCTTTCTTAAGGTTGGGCAAGCTTGGTGGCAACCTGTGTTTTTTGTCTCTCTTGGGGTTACTCTGAGGGCAGTCTAGCACAAGATGGTTGAGGGTAATCTCAAATTGGAGTTACTGTGGCTCTTCATTCTCTCCTCTTCTAGAGCATCAGGGACCAATCATGGTCCCCTAATTGGCACAGTCTTCTATATTTTTTTGATATTGGGATCTCAGAACTAATAGATGGACCGTGTTGATCTACAAGGTCTACAAGGTCTAATTGTGAGTAACAAAAATTAACAGTACCAAAGGTCATACATTTTCTTCCAGCAATCCTGACTCCCTATACCACAGCTAACTTAACTTTATACCAGTTGTACTCGTAAGCTCCAATTTTAAGACATCCTTATACCATTTGCTACATACTTAAACTTTCTGAGGTTTGTCTTCTTTACAAACTTTTTAAGACAATCCTTACATTTTTAATCCTTTCTTATCTAGAGGATACCAATTTTCCCCAATTTCTTCCTAAGGCTTTCTTTTCTACACTCCTATTCTTTACAATTCCTTGAGCTCCTTTGTGGCTAGAGTTTAAAACTACACATTTTTCCTTTGATTTGTGGAACCAAGTTATCTCAGAAAGCCTCACGGCACCAGTGGGATGAAAAGCTTGTGAGATTTTAAGGCTAAGATTAAGGCTGGGTCTCATTCCTCCTCTTACCTCCATTGATTTAAAAAAATTCTCTCCTTTATCTTTAAAACACACCCAGGGGGAAGAAGATAATTACCATACCAGAGCCAAACTAGGCTGTGACCCTGAAGTACCTAAGGCAAGGCAGTGATTTCCTTGGCCCAAATATCCACTGTGGGAGTAGAGAGGTTACTGGATATCACCAAAAGAATGTCCCACAAGATCTTACTTTCAACCAGGAAGCATTCTCAGGTGATGGAATCATGCAGGAGTTCAGTCTACTTTTACCAGGGTGGAGATGGTCTGGGTGATGATATAGAGTGATGATGTAGATATCCTCCAGGTGACTGTCAAGCTGTCGTTGAACTTTACTCATTAATGTGTGCAGCACCAGCACCAGCAGGGACTATCTGTGGCTTCAAGGGACTGTCACACCTCGTTCTGGGCTACAAATTCCTACAAAGACTGGTTAAGGATTCATTGCATAGGCTTGGCAAGCTATGACCCAACTAGTTTTTAAAGACTATTTACAGAGTAGCCCAGGACAATTAACCAAGATGACAATTTTTTAAACTAGATCGTATTTTTAATAAGATTAGGATTTTCTAGGCAGATATAGAGGGTTCAGGCCTGTACTATTATTTCCCATGCCTTTTCCTTCTATCTATTCTGTCTATTTTGTCACATTTAAAAAAAAGATACTCTGGTCCCTTGTTCTTAAATGGGGATGATGGACGAAGATTCATCTTTTGTCTTCAAGCTGACTCAGGTGTGTTGATCCTACCTATCCAGGAAACTATAATCTTAGCCTATTTTACAAAGAGGTTACCAGGGTTAGATGTCATTAAGAACAACATTTTAACTTTTGACAAACGCACAGACCTTTATTCTGGCTACAGCAGTGCTGCTTATTTAGCCTTCTGCTTTGCAAAAGGATCTTTCAGGATGGCTTAGGAATGTGATCTCTTGTAATCTTAACAATGTCTGAGTTACCTATGCAGGCTTTCAGACAGATAGCAATAGAAAAAAAAACTCTCAGGTATACAAACTTTTCCTGAGCAAATAAAATTTATGTAGCTGGTGTCAGCTCAAAAGTTACTGCCAATTAGAGCTTTTGGCACATACAGGGGTTGGGATCTAAACTATCCTCCACATTTTACAACCTTAGCCTTTTAGTACTATCACAGATGACTGACAAGTTCCTGTCCCTTACAAGGTAGATAGTCATAGACATTAGGCATGCTTACAAACTATCTTTCTATGACCTCCTGGCTTTGACCAATTTTTGAAGGGCCACACACAAATGACTCTAGCTAGGATCTGACATTATTTCTGCCATCCAAGCATTGGCTTACGGTCTCTGGATGCTCCTACATTGCTTTCATCCAAGAGTGTCTTCTCCACACTGGGAAAAATACCTCATTGCCATTTCCCTTAGTTGGTTGCTGGACTTGAACGCGGGGACTGAGTGCTGTCCCTCAGCTCTATAGCTCAAGGCTAGCACTCTGCCACATTGAATCCTAAAGTAGGTCTGCTTGCTCTTTCAGCCTTCTGGTGGCTGAGTAGAGGTAACAGTCTCACACGGTCCTTTTTCTGCCCAGGCTAGATTCAAACCAGTTACAGATCAATGAGTCTCATAAAAGGACACTTTACTCCAATTAAAAGCAACAAGGTGGTCAACATAGAAGTAGTTTTAAGCATATTCTTACCTGAAACATATTAAGAGCCAAAGTTACATCTGACAAACTGACAAGAATCCTCACTCCTTTTTGTGGGCCTGATGAGAACTGTTACAAAAAAACCATGAGAGCAAACTGAAATAGGAATTAAGCAATTATTTTGGTATTCCTAATTTTTCCTTTTTGCAATTTGAGCCAATGTTTAGAACAATTATACTTTTAAACTTTATATACAGAAGCCCATTCCTAATTTATAAGCCTCCTATTAATGTCTGTTTTAATATTCTATACATTAGTTTTTATTTGCATTTTGAAAAAAATCCCTTGAACTTTCAAGACTAAGTGTGTCACTAATATCCTCTTGGCTGCTTGTTTTGAAAAAGATACACATAAAAACTTTTAAACTCAAATAACATTTTTTCTTAATGCAAAAATTACAATCACCATCACTGTACCAAGAAGCTAGACTTAACACCTTTATGCCTTAAAAAACACATACACAATGGCAGAATATCATTGAGAGCAAATCACATTATACAAATAAAATTTTAAACCTCTTTTTAAGGCCTTCTTAATTTTAATTTTAACACATCCAAGGGGCAGTTTTAGCAATGCTAATAAGATCTTTACATCACTCGTTTTTACCATCATGTTTCCAGTGTCTATGTGAAGGGAAAAGGGACAGAATAAAGATGGGCCACTTGGCCCTTCCTGTGGAATGGGCACACACACAATTTGACTCTTTAGGGTTAGATGAACTGCTATTGAGCCAGTTTGCCCTCATTCACCATGGGTGGACTTCTCCTATGGCCTGTTCCACCATGCATGACCAGCTGAACTGCACTTCTGCCTGTTCACTGTTCACTCCTAAAGAGAGTTTTTTTTTGTTAGCTTCTAAGTTTCTCCTTTTTGTTAATTCAGATATCTTGAGTACAGTATAAACAGCCTTATGCATTCTAAAATACCAGATTTTCTATTTTTCAAGTTAAAGTATCCTTAAAAAGCTATTTAAAACCATGTGAAAATTCTTTAAAAATGTTTTGGTAATGTCCAAACCTCATAACCTTTTGAATTTTAAACTTAATCTCACCCACTTGTTACATCATGCTGACAATTTCTATCATGAATATGTTCACAAACACATACAAAACACAATCACATCTTTAAGCAACCAAAAATCAAAATCAGTTGTACATACATTTTCTAAAGTTTTCAAACAAAAATTTAGGACAATATTTCTTTGAAATTAAGCAATATTGTAGAGCTTCATTTTCTCAGGGCTTTAGCAAGTCATTTCACGAATTGATCTTTTGACTCACTTCTGTTGGAGGAAGGCTCGGGGGTGGGGGGGGGTCACCTGAAACTAAACTGTCCTGATTTTTATCCAATTTTATTTTTATTTATTTTTTCTTTTTAATGTGTTTTTAATTGTAACAGTACTGTACAGAGGGGTTAAAATTACATGGGCAAAACAATGAGTACATTTCTTATCAAGCATTGTAGCTTCCTCCTTTGATTACCCTTACCATCCTCTCCCCGCCCTCCAACCCAATCCTCCTCCCCCTCTCCCCCTCACCACCAAAGTTGTAAAGTTCGTTTTTGACATAATGACTTGTATATCTAGTTGTTGAAATAGGTCCACCTTTATCCCTATTTAAACGATTTGTTTATTCCCTTCCCCTCCACAAATTATACCGACATCAAATACAGTGAAAGCAGGGGTTATACGGTGGGGGAGGGACACACAAAGCACCAAAGAAATAATCATATAAATGTGTTAGAAACAATCACATGAAAGAAAAACACATTTGAATATGTATTCAAATTATCTGAATTTTTCTGCTTGACACAGACATATACTAGTTAGTGCAAATAAGGAAACCATGGGACCTATATTCTTTTGGGCCTGGCTTACTTCACTTAACAAAATTTTTTTCCAAGTCTTTCATTTTCCTAACAAATGGGGCAATGTCATTCTTTCTAATGGAGGCTTAGAATTCCATTGTGTGTATATACCACATTTTCTTGATCCATTCATCTACTGAGGGGCATCTGGGGTGGTTCCATATCTTAATTATGGTAAATAATGCTACATTAAACGTAGTTATGCTGGTAGCTTTAGTATGGTCTTGTTTGTGAACATTTGGGTAAATGCCCAAAAGTGGGATTGCTGGGTCATAGGGGAGCTCAAGCTGATTCAAAACTTTGGCAAAGTAGCAGGGTATAAAATTACCCCTCAAAACTCAATGGCTTTTCTGTATTCCAATAATAAGAAAAGTGTGGCTGAAATTAGGAAAGCAACTCCATTCGGAATAGCTCCACAAAAAAATAAAATACCTCGGAATTAACTAAACCAAAGAAGTGAAAGACCTCTATGATGAAAACTTTAAAAACCTAAAAAAGGAATTCAAAACAGAACTAAGAAAGTGGAAAAATTGCCATGTTCCTGGATTGGACAGATCAACATCCTGAAAATGGCAATACTTCCCAAGGCTATCTACAAATTCAATGCGATATCTATCAAAATTCCAACCTTATTCTTCAAGGAAATAGAAGAGGCAATCAAAAAACTTCATATGGAACAATAAAAGACTCCGAATAGCTAAAACAATTCTCAACAGAAAGAACAGTGCTGGAGGAATATCAACTTCCAAACTCTACTACAAAGCCATAGTAATTAAAACAGCTTGGTATTGTCACAAGAACAGACCTCAGGACCAATGGAATTGAACCAAAAACCCAGAAATGAACCCACAGACCTATGACCATGTAATCTTCGATAAGGTAGCTAAAAAAATAGACAGCCTTTTCAGTAAATGGTGCTGCCAAAATTGGTTAACTACTTGTAGAAAACTAAACTTAGATCTTTATATATCACCCTGCACCAGAATCAAATCCAAATGGATCAAAGACCTCGGAGTCAAAGCAGACACTCTGAAATCATTACAGGATTGAGTAGGAGAAACCCTAGGTCTCCTTGGCACAGGCCGAAATTTTCTTAATAGAGACATAGAACATAACAAATCAAAGAAAGGTTGGACACATGGGATTGCATGAAATTGCAGAGCTTCTGTATGGCAAAGGACATAGCTAGCAAGATCAATAGAAAGCCCATTGATTGGGAGAGGATCTTCACTAGCCATACAATGGACAAGGGTTTCATATCTAAAATATACCTGGAACTCAAAAAATTCAATTCCCCAACAACAAATCTTCAAAGAAACAACTTCCCAATAAATAATTGTGCTAAAGGCTTAAAAAGAAACTTCTCTGAAGAGGAAAGAAGGATGGCCAAAAGACACAGGAAGAATTGCTCAACCTCCCTAGCCATAAAAAATATGCAAATCAAAACAACATTGAGATATTGCCTCACCCCAGTAAGAATGGCTGTAATCAAGAACTCTAATAACAACAGTTGCTGGAGGGGATGTGGACAGAAGGGAACCTTACTGCATTGTTGGTGGATATGTAACCTTGTTCATCCACTTTCATCCAATTTTAGACAAGAGCACTTTCCATTGTCGGGACTCGCTGAAAAGTCAAAACAGGCACACATCCTTCCATGTGATTGAGCTCAGCTGGAGACTGGAACTTTTATTTCCCCAGAGATTTTCAAATAAATAACAAAAACACTGAAACCAAAAACCCACATTTAAAAGTAGTACAAATTCTAAAACAGAACTAGAGAAGACAATCACCAAAGGTTGAGTTTATACCTACCAGAACTCTGTGCCGTTCTCACTCAGCAAGCTGAATCCAGAGTCTGCTGAGTGAGCCTACCACTCCCACCCAGAACTTCCCTATCTCCAGAAACATACAACAGAGAACAATCAGGTCTCAGTGAATGAGGTGACATCTCATCAACATTTGTTGACACAGGGGCCTTCCAAGGGGGAAGAGAAGTTCAAGTCATTTTGGGGCTAGGGAAATCAGTCCCTCGAGGCCATCCCCTCAGCCTGGCAGATTCTACCCCATACCCCGATCTCCCTGAGCCAAGGCCTAAGGCTAAGATAAACCCCAAATGACAAACAGAACACTCAACACAAAGACACAACTTACAAAGGCACACTGCAGCTTTGTAAATTGCCAACCAAAAAGTGCCAGTCTACAGACTTATTGTTTCCCAAAAATGTCCGTCCTAAACAGCAATCTACCCTGAGAGGTCTGGGGACGTCTACTCACAGACTCCATTGGCAGTCTTATAGCGTGTCTACTAACACAACTTGCCAACCAGAGTGTAGACCCCTCAGGAAACCAGAATTACAGATACAGAACCTGCTGGCAAGCAAATATACAGAACGGCATTGCCTTGACTTAAGAGCTGGGTTTTTTGGGATTCTGTGGTGGGGCGTCTAGAGGATCTTATGAGGGAGGTTCCAGATGAGCCCCCAGAAATGTTGTATGGACTTCGGACCCCCAAAGATCACTGGAGACCATGACCAATTCGAACAGCAAAAGAGTTGTTTATTTGCAAGCTTAAGCTTGGTCCCCCGCACACAGGGTAACTGGTGATTCTGAGTCTCCGAGCACAAAATCAGCACAACTTTTATAGAATTAAACAAATAAGTTTAAGGAATTTCCACACAACAAGTTACATGATTATTTTGAATCCACAATAACCGCTCTGCCCTTTTTCTGAACTATTAGTATGTTCTGTTCCTGGAACACTTGGGCAATTGCTCTGCTTTCTTAATGGTGGGCAGGGCTGGTGGGAGCTTGTGTTTTTTTTCTCTCTTGGGGTTACTCTGAGGGCAGCCTAGCAAAAGATAGTGGGGTTAATCTCGAATTGGAGTTACTTTAGCTCTTCAGCCTGAATAAACCATATCATACCACATACAAAGCCTGGTAAAACACAGGTCTGGTTTACACTGTTGGACCAATAGGAAGGTATGTCTAGTGCTGTTGCAGGTGTGTCTTATGGTGTGTGGAGTTTTTCTTCCTGATGATCTTGAAATGATGAAATAGACTAACTACAGAATTACCTGGGCAGATACCTGCTGAGACCTATATTAAGTCACAGCTAAACAAAGAGCAATATTTACAATGAAATATATTGAACAAGACAACTCAACCAAATTATTTTTTTCTTGAATCAGTGTATTTTTTACACTATATATTACATGTACAAGTTCCTCATTTCCTTCTGTCTCATTATGTTATCTTTCTTTGTTTTGGTTTTGTTTTCAGAACCATGGTATAACAGGCCATTTCTTATATTTTTGTGTTCTAGTCTTCAGAAAGTCTGCAGTTAAATAGGCTTACGTTCCTTTTGTTAGAAAATAAAAAGCATACTGGGTGGGGTCTTCATCATAATATTGTTATGATCTCAAATACGTTTTTATTTCTGACAGGTCACCTGTATAATCTCACTTCAAACTTTTCCAAAGGGCACTTTAGTGGAAGGAGGAAATTCAAAGTGGATTCTGGTAGAAAATTTCTGTTACTAAAATCTCTGGTACATAGTAAAGTAAGCAACTCCAAAATTATTCATTAGAGAGATGAGTTGTAACTCATCTTTTTACACACTAATACTCTTTCCTCAACGAAACCAGAGGATTTAAAATAAGTATTTTTTGAAGTTAATGGGCACAAATGTGCACGAATTTTGTAGAAATAAAATGATCACTTATGAAACCTTACTGATACTTCATAGAATGCTTTCCAATAAGAGGAATCACCTTCACACATGTTCACACAATATGTACCTGCTGTGTAACAGAACCCCAAACTAGACTAAGGCATCTAAGAACTAACTAATTGTTGTTGCCTTTTTGTAATACTGCTTTCCTATCATATTGATTAGTATGAATTCTATGGCCAGTATAAAATCACATTTGTAAAAAAGTTACTAGATGGGACCTTCAAGGATGAAGGTGGTATTGGGTTTCTGGTGGAGTTCTGGCAGGTGGACGGGTTTTCAGTGGAGGAAGGACTGGTCACTGGGGAGGAGGCTGGGGCAGAGTTTTGAGAAGAAAGAACAAGGCTACAAAGGAGGAGGTTAGTTAGAGGAGGGGTGCAGTTAGAGCACTGTGAGCCCTTGTGGGATATGTAGGGTGAGGTTTCCCATAAGGCAGGGCAGGAAATGGAGGCAAGAGGCTGAGAGAAGGTAGGGATTCTGGTGCAGGAATGCGGAGATATGAGGGTGAGGCTTTTCAGGGTGTGGCTTTGAAAGGGCAGGGTAATACTAGGAAGACATGGGATAGTAAGGGGTGGGGTGTCTGGTGGAGAATGGCAGGCCTTTGGGAAATGTATTAGGGTGGAGGTGGGGTTTCTGGTAGAGCAAAATGTAGTCGCAATGTATGGAGGTGTTTTTCAGAACCATGGCTTTGTGAGAGCAGTGATAGGATCCAGTGCACTAGACTAGTTAGGATGCGGTTCCTGGTGTATTCAGTCACCACTTCGAAAAGAGGAGTAAGGTTGGGTTGGTATTTTAGTCTTACAAGACAGGACATGGACTTTGGACAGGGTTTCAGGTATGGCAAAGCAATCTTCCGAAAGGGACTATGGAGGGACAGGGATTTACTGTTTTGCCTGGTGAGGCTCCCAGAAGGTGGCTAACTGGTGCAGTGGTTTCCAGTGGAGCAATGTGGGTGTCGAGAGATGGGACAATGTGGTGGGGGTTTTCTAGGCTTCTAGAAGGAGGCCACCTGGAGCAGTGGTTTCCAGTGGAGCAATGTGGGTGTCCAGAAATGGCATAGTGTGCTGGGGTTTTTCTAGTGGGGTTTTGCAGGAACAGGGCAGGGTTTGGAGCCATTGGGTTAGTTGGAGGAGGGGCTTTGAGAACGAGTGGAAAGGCTGCAATGGTGTAGGATAATTATGGGAAGGCTATTTGGTGTAGTAGGGTGTGGATCTGAGGGAG
The DNA here is from genome assembly GCF_019054845.1 of Dipodomys spectabilis. Lineage (NCBI taxonomy): Eukaryota > Metazoa > Chordata > Mammalia > Rodentia > Heteromyidae > Dipodomys > Dipodomys spectabilis. The sequence continues at coordinate 49,181 of NW_024870894.1, read as the reverse complement.
GAGCCAATAAGGGGTGGGTTTATCTGTGGAGCAAGGCATCGCATTGAGAGAGAAGATGTGGGAGGTAGAGAGGCTTGTGTTGGAGCAGGTTGGCTTTCCAGGCAGGAGATGGGCTGTGCAAGAAGGTTCTGGCCAAGTAAGGCAGGGCTTCAAGGGCAGTTATAGGGAGGTGAAGGGTTTTTGGTATAGCAGGATAGGCTTTGTGGGAAGAGGTAGGTTCAGGGCTGTGTTTGAAAGGTTAGGCCACTTAGAAGTAGGCTAGTTATGGGCCAAGTTTCTGATGAAACCAGGAGGGGCTTGAGGGAGAAGGCTGGTTGGAGTTGGGGTATGAAAGGGATGGGAGGAGCTTGGAAGTACTAGAATATGGGAGCAATGGGACTATGAGGGACTAGAATAGTTAGGGGCAGGGTATCAGGTGGGTGAGGTGGGGTTTGGGGGGAGGACCCTGATGTAGGCTGGGTTTTTGGTGCAGTAAGGCGGGACGTGGAAGGAGATATGGATGTGGCCTTGTTTTTGGTGGTTCAGAGCAGGGATTCCAGGAAAGGGTGGAGTGGAAGAGGGATTTCCCTATAGCAGAGGAGGGCTTTCAGGAAGGAGTCTGGTTGCAGTCAGGACTTTGAAAGTTTATAGCAGGGCTACCAGAGGGTATGTTACTTAAGGTTAGGCTTTTTAAGGAGGAAGCTCCCTGGAAGTGGGTTTCCAGTGGATCCAGTCAAGTTTTATGGGAAGGGAGAAAAGGAAAGGGGCAATACTTAGTGAAGAGTGGGGCTACCAAAATAAACAGTTACCACTAATAAATACTATATAAGAACACCATTTTCTGTCAGTGTAGACTTATATAGCTTTTATGTATGCGAGAGATACTGGAGAAAATAACCTAGTAATAAGTCCTTCCTAGTGAAATTTTTCTTTATTCCAGTTGAGTGAAAATAAAACCACAGGTCAAATCAGGCTCAGAGGCACACAGTAGACTAAGACAAATGAAGGACTAGAATTGATTCCCAAGGACCAACATTAAGGACCACAAATAAAAGTTTAAAATGTCTCACTTGGTCATAATTGACAATATTGTCTTAAAATTGTGAATGAATAGAACTTTTACTTTGACAACTTTAGAAATCCTAAAACTAAGTAAATAGTAATGTTTTAACTTTGTACAATATTGGAAAGTATACTAAAATAATTAGGAAAATATAAAATTGTACACAGAATGTTCGTCCTCCAGTATCAATTCTAATCTAAAAGAATTTAAAACCAGAAAATTGTCATGTAGTGTGTTTGCAGCATGTTTTCGTTTCTGTCATCAAAATGGTGACTTAACAATGTGTCTTTATCACTGGATGCATCCATGTTAAAACATATCTAAGAATGTGAAACACAATTATACAGTCCCTGAAAAAACTCAGAAGGATATATGAAATAATGTTGGAATAAAATTAATGACTAACTACAGTAGGAATTGCTCTTCACTAGGTAGGCCTATAAATACATTCCAGAAGAAAAGGCTACATTGAAAAATAAACAGTGAAATGGAAGCAGGAAGGCAGACCATGAAGTAAATATTATCCAATGAACAACATCTATTGAAGCTTGATTGCAACCTTCTTTTACCTAAGTTAGTTACTGACCTATGTTCTTCTCTAATGCCAAACAATAAAGTCATGAAAATGCAGTAATCATTTTCAAGACATTAGACTTTACAGAAAGAATTCAGTGAATGTATTGCTAGAAAGAAAAGATAGATGTCTGAGCAAAAGAGTGAAAAAAATATCCCCAATCACTGGACCTCTGCTGTGAGAAGGGTACAAGATGAAGCACAAGGAGAATGGACAGAAATACAGTAGTGTATAACAGTAGTTCCCAAGATGCAAACAGAGGAGAAAATCAACAAGATCATCACAGGACTTAGCATGGGAGAGTAGGGACAAGAACAGTGAAAATGCAAGGAGAATTACAAAGGATGCCCTTGCATATTTGGCAGAAGACTGCATGGCATTGAGGTCTAAACTATGTGGAGGTATTATAGGAAACTACCTGTACTCATATGGTGCCACAAGAAGTGAATAACTTATGATTTACAAGAAATTGAATAATCATAAAGGTCTTGATTCAGTAGTGTAGAGTTAAACCTTGATAAATTCTGTTTTGAAACACTTAACAAACTTTAATACCAAGACAAGAAGATTCAAATTGTATATAAGTGACTTGACTGTTTGCAACAATAGAGTTCAAAAAATCAAATCACATAATGTGGATGCAAAAGCATAACATTATTAAGGTAATCTTTAAACAACACATATTTTATGGGAATAGTCCTGATTATAAATGATTCGTTTTCCTTACAGATATTGGATGTACAAAATCAACCAAAAACAAAAACAAAACAAAGCAAAAGACAATTGAGTATACCAGTGCCTCATCCCTATTCCTAGGTAGTCATGAGCCTGAGAAAGATCATGGTTCACAGATGGCTGGAGTACCAATCCATGAGACATTTATGTTCAATTATTCAATCAAAGCAGAGTGAAACCTTGGTTCAAATAGAACATACTCAGTCAGTCATGAGTGAATAAACCAAGCAAGAGTTTAAGGCTCTGAGTCAACTTTAATTACTGTGTGTGCGTGCATGCACGCTCACACATGCACACACGCACACACACACAAATGGAATGAGAGAGGAGGACGGAGAGAGAAAAAAAGGAATATTAAGAGTTTAAGGACTATCCTAAGCAATATTAATTAATAAAATGAGGGAAATCATGGAACCTATGTTTCTTGGAGTCTGGCTTCCTTCACATAATATGATTGTTTTCCAAATCTTTCCATTTTTTTATGAAAGGGGCTTTGCCATTCTTTCTGATAGAAGCATAAAATTCCATTGTGTATATACACCACATTTACTTGATCTATTCATCTATGGAGGGGCATTTTGATTGGTTCTAAAAGTGCTGCCAGAAACGTAATTGTAGATTTAGTGTATTTTAGCTTGAGATCATTTCAACTAATGCCCAGGAGTGGGATTGCTGGTTCCAGAACTATGTACATTTGACCTTACAAAATGATGCTAATTGAAATGAACTTCAAGACATGGAAAAAAGTCTTTTATTTTTCAGAGGTCAACCTTGATGTACATAAAGTAGAGCATCTAGATCTTATTTTATTTAATTTGTCTTTTGCCATTGGTTTATCCCTGGCAATCTCTGTCTTGATTCTGGTACCTTCAATTTTGTATATACATTCATCTGATTTGGAGAAAGAAAGGGAAAAATTATAGTGATGAAACAAGTACAAAGAGTGACCCATTGCACCAATGATATTCAAAAGGCACTATATCGGAAGTGAACTTTACAACTTTGGGGTGGTGGGGGAGGTGTGGGGGATGGGAAGGGAGAGGAGAAGAAAAATGGAGTGGGTATCAATATTCAATAAGGAATGTATCTTACTCATGTAACTGTAACCACTCTGTACAGTATTTTTGAAATAAAATAAAATTTAAAAATTGAACCTATCCTAGAAAAAAATATAGTTTTCAAAATAATACATCTGTCACAGCACTTGTGAGGGATTCTGAAGTCAAGCTGTTAGACTTGGAAAAGGATAGATTGGGAAGCCATCGCAAACAATAATCAAAAGGCTGAGAGCTGTGCTCTGGAAAGGTCAAACAGTTAAGGGAAGACAGGGGTATGAGTTATTATCTCAAGAGTATTTAAGTTTGAGCTGTTGGACATTAAAAGATTAAGATTTGGAGACAAGATGGATGTCTGTGTTATGGATGTAATCACTATTGCTCCCTTCTGCTCCCTAACAATAAGGCATTCAATTATCACTATGTATACAAACAATACCTCATGTTAATAGTTGTAACTACAAGCTAGATTTATGCCTTAGTTTGTGGACATACCTATAGCCACTGACCACCCCCCTTGCAAGTCCCTATCTTTTTTCTTGAAATTCTTCAGCCACTGGTTGTCTCATTTCTCATTGCCTATTTGGGTGGGATTTGAGACTCCTTCCTCTCTTCACCCAGCCACAAGGCCCCAGGGGCCAAACTCTGAACCTCAGAGACACTCCCAGAACCCAGCTGCCTTTGGGGCTGCTGCTTCCTTAGCCATTGGCCTACTGCCTCCCGTAATCTCCCTACTACCCCATCCCCAACCCCAGCTCGGCCTCCCCCAAGGCCTCCCCTCCTCTCCACACAGCCCAACCCCAGCAGGGCCACTACTCTGGAGAAGACAACTGTGAGCCTGGCCCAATAGAATCAAAGGTTCCACAACATGCAGCCGGCTTAGAAATGGAGGCAGCATAGGTCTCTGCTCAGTGTCTTTCACTTCACTTACACAAGTATTAGTTGTATTCATTTGATATTTAATTTTGGTTTTTGTAACTTCTAATTAAGCCTTTGAAGAATAGCTGGTAGAAATATAGTCCCAAAATTTGAATTGTCTCTTGTTTAATTCTTTCAAGATTCAGAGATGTTTAAATAGTTATAACCATCATGAACTCTCAATTCCATAGCAGAGTCTATTCAGAAAATAATTGCTTATGCATCTGTTATCAATTATTTTCAAGACTTGAAAGTTTTAATGTTTCAAATATTACAGGAAGATCTTTGATTCATGTTGAATGGATGTGAGTAGGTTGAGCTGTTGCATACATACTTGTGTGTTTGTGTGTTGGTGTGTGTGTGTGTGTGTGTGTGTGTGTGTGTGTGTGTGTGTAGAGGGGTGTATGTGTATGTGTATCATTGAAATCAAGGATAAGGATGTTGAGCCCTGGTCTGAACTTGTCTCCTTTTTATGAGATATAATTTTGGTGTTTTTGGTTGTTTGTATGATCTGATTGCTTGCCTTTGCCTGATATGCACATTCCAGCTCAATTTTTTAATTAAAACTTCTTATTATTTATTATTGAGCATATAGGGCTCTGATATTCCTTTGTCTTTAGTCTGCCATCTAGGATCTTTTTTTCCTCTTCAAAAATTAACACTTAATATAAATTTTACCTCCTGACTGATTTTTCCTTTAATTTGCAATTTGAAATATCTATTATAAGACCTTTGATATCTGTATTCATGAAAAAAAATAATTTTGAATTCTCTGTTTAATGTAATAACACCTGGACAGATATGTTTGCACCAAGATCTTAAAATTTATTTTGTAGTTTTATTTTAAAATATCTCCTCCATGTTTATAGTGTGGGGAGACAAACAATTCCTAGTAACAATGATAACTGTTTTATTCATTAAAATATCTGATAATTAATAATTTTGAATATGTCTAGTTTCAAATGAATGCATTTGCTCAATAAGTTTGCTTGATAGACCCATGCACAAAAATACCAGTCCTAGGGGCTGAGGACACGGTGGATCAGTGGTAGACAGCTTATCTTGAATGCACCAGACCCTAGTATTGATTCCACAGCACCATCTAAGCAGAAAAAGCTAGATGTGGTACTGTGGCTCAAGTGGTAGAGCACTAGTCTACAGCTGAAATGCTGAAGGACAGTGACCAGGCCCAGAGTTCACCAACAACAACAAATTAAATAAATAAATGAAACTCATATTCAAGTACATTCATTTCAATGGTTGGGGCAGGTAGGGGCAGGTTGCCAAGATACAGCACCTGACAAATACTGAAAACGAAAAGTAAAACATTAGCTCTGCCAACAACATGTAGAATTGCCACTCAAAGAGAAACCGGTACTAAGAATGAAATACTTTTTATAACATTTCTCAAGAGATTATGGCTTTATGTTAATTATCAAATAAATTGACCTTCCAAAACTGCATTGGTGGGCCTGAGTCTTAAGGGAACCTACAAAAACTGGAGGAGAAAATCATCAACCTGTATTTTTAAAATTGTTATTGTTAAGGGAGTGTACATACAGATAAACATATTGTAAGTCAGGTAATGAGTTCATTTCTTGTTTGACAATCCCATCCCTCGTTTCCCTGTCCACAGTGATATAGCTCATTGTGAATACAGTATCTACAGAGTAAAATTGCTGCCTTTGTTTCCCTGTTCTCCTTGAATATCTCTGACTCCCTCAATGCCCATAAATTGATAAACAAGAACAGAAAAATCCCTCTTGTTTCCAATTCCTGGAATACATTTCAATATAAACATCAGTAGTTTTGTGAGAGTGTCAGGCTCTGTACACACATCCCAAACACGATTACTTCCTGCACCCAGTCATAATTCCCACCCAATTCTAAGGTCCACACAGTAATTCTTTTCACTTTCCACACAGGATGAAGCTGAAATTCAGAAAGATTAAGTAAATTACTGGAAATACAGGGCTGAGCATAGTGGCTCACTCTTATACCTTACCTACTCCAGAGAGTAAGATCTAAAGATCATATTCTGAAACCAACCCAGGTTGACATATCCATTACATGTTTATCTCGTTAATCAGAAGAAATTGAGAATTGTGTGTTACAACTCGTAGAGTTAGAACATCACCAGACTTGAATTGGAAACCTAAAGGACAGCATCAATATTATGATTTTTAAACCAATTTTGTCTCATACATAATCTCAGACAACACCCACACACACACACACATCTTAAAATAGATGTTAGTACTGAAATCCAAATAGTTTTTTTTTTAATTTTATAAGTTTTATTTTTTAGCTTTAGTGAGGTTTGACCTGATAGTTTCTACTGATGAGCCACAACTTAGAACTTTGTTATAATTATACCTCTGTCGGTATTAAGAAAAACATTCTCCTAGTTAAGTCTTCCTCTTTTTCCAGCAATGATAACTTTTCTCTTCTTGGTCTAGTTTCTTCTTTTGGGACTCAATCTCTTAGACTTTTCTGTCTTGTATTGTCTGTAAGTTCATTGATCCAGTAGATCACAGCCATCCTAATAACCTAGACAGAACTTGCCTTGGGAAAAGTGTTCCAAGCTCACCATTCAGTGGATGTTGTTAGTACTCACCCATAATCACCTTCTCTTCAGAACTGCGAAGTTGTTAGGTCTAGGAATTCAGGAAAAGCACTCACTGTGTACTATTTCATACTTTTTAATTTAATGGCAGCTTCCACCTATTGTGTACTTTAAGCATGTGTGAAGAGAAAGATTGCCCCTAAGAGACAGAAGCACTGTACTAACTGTTGCTGTCAAAACATAGAAGGAGGGAAAAAAGTTCTGAAGGAACCATAGAGCCTAGAAACTGATTTCGTAGAAACCCAAACTGCATTTTATCTTACCTTCAAAATAGAAAGTCGCAGACTGAAGTTACATGTAAGCTCCATTTATATTCCTGAGCATGGGGCTCCCTTCCTCTGACCATTTACAACAGGGACAGGTGGGAAGCTGTAACAGGAACACCTAGAGTTTGGGCCTGGGATTAAAAACTCCTTTTTGTGATCATAAACATTCCACCATTTCCTGAATTGGATCTGAGGGGCAGAAGGAATTAAGGTTAGGAATTCAGAAACTTATAATTACTTCTAAGTTTGCTATCTAAACTCATCCCTTCCCACCCCTCAGAATCCTATTTCCCAACTGTGTAGACACCCTTACACTCTGTTCTCCAGGAGCGTTTGAGTGTAGGGCATCTTCTGCTTCTTATATGTACTGCTTTATAAATGGAGATTTTCTCCTAGGCTCAAAATTATTTCACTGATTGGGACATTGTGCAATATGATAAACAGAGAGTTACCTGGAAGGAAGATCCTACGAGGCAAAACATCTACTAGGACAATGAAACCCATGGTTTGGCATGCTTAATGTTTTAACTTGTGCACTGAACTAACAGGAGAAAATGACACAATAGGAAATCTGCCAATTTTGCCAAATAAAGAGATATGGTGAAGGTCAGAGAAAGGACATTGATGTCATCATAGTCATGACAAGACAAAACCTTAGCACACTATCAGAATACTAATCCATACTCACCTACTTTTTTATTCACCCATATCATTAGGTCTGAGTTGTATGCAGGTGTCCTCAGGACTTGCAGAACAGGAAGATCTCGGGGCTAACATTGGCCTGCCATTTTGGACATAAAATACCTAGTTGATGAGAGCCCTTAGTAATATCCACATATATGTGCATTTATCCTACTATACTTGATAAGTATTCCCTCACTATATTATCTTTGGTTTGGTCACTTGCTGACATAGAAGCTGTCTGGTAGCTCCATTGTGAATTCACTTTATTCACCAGAAATGGAGAAGGAGAGACTGACCACAACACATTTGCATTTTTCTCAATGAGCAGTGAGTGGCAGGGGAGTATTTCAGAAGCTCCCCATGTTCTCAGTTAGCTAGTACCACCTAGATTCCAGCTCAAATCTTGATAAACAGATATAGAACATACATGTAACTAATTGTGCCAGATTCACAGCTAGAGAGGTAGATGAGAAATTGGAAGGGGTTGGTGTGAAAGCCACAGGTTGATATGAAGCAGAATTCAAAGGATGTGGAGATGAAGCGAGCTATGTGGAAGGAAAAGGAGAGGCAGCTGAAGAAGAAGAGCAACTAAAGAGAGAAGATAGAGCACGTTTGAAGCCACCTAGACATCAAGGTAACCCATCTGAGGTACAACAGTCTGGTTGTGCAGAGCCACAGAGAGAAGCTGGAAGAACATCAGCAAGTGCTCTTGACCATTTCTAGGGAGCTCCCAGAACGACAGGGGAACTTCCCAGAGCACTGCTGTTGAGCAAATCTCAGATCCCTTGCTACCATGATAATTGACATGGGAGAGGAGCAGCAAGAGTTGTATGAAGTGATTGCAACTCACTATGTGGAGGTTGTTCTGCAGAATTGTGGAGTGTGGTCTCTCAGGATGCTTAGGGAAAAGATCCTACAGCTTGTGTCAAAGAATGCAATCTACTTGGAGTAGACATTTATAGATGGCACGTACCTGAACACAACAAGATGATAATGAGCTGCTAGAGGTAGTTTCCCTAAAGATCTAACAGCCAAAACTGGACAGGCAAACCCAGAGCTCTGCATCACATCAGGACACCATGCCAATTGTTTCTACCTTAGTATTGGCTGCCTACTTTGCACACCCATGATCTTGTTACCCTGATTGTGCCCCACAATCCCTCACAACTTTTACTCTTTCACTTTGTCTATGTTTCCTTTTCCCTGCTAAACAGTTCTGGATGCCTGTATTAGCTACCCCAATCCATGCAAAACTGTTGCTTATAACCAATTTCCTGACTCTGTAACTCAGCAATTATAGTCACAGTTACCCCTTACCTGGTATCCTAGTCTCTACTACTCTTTTCTGCTACCCATAATTCATAACACCATGGTTCAAGCCATCTGAAACCTGACACCCCTTTCTCTGATACCCCATTCCCAAACAAAGCAAGGAAATAGTGGGCACAGATAGTCGAGTTGGATACCTCTTTTGCAGGCACATTGGGACAACTTATTACTCAGGTATTTAACATGAGGGACTAACGTGGTGGAAAGAAAACAGCTTACTCAAAGGTGACTAAAATCCAAGGACATGACTTATAACTTATTGCTAGAAAAAGAAGGCCTTGCAGTGAAAGTTAATGAGAAAGAAAATTTTAGAAGAAATATTGGGGATGATGCAAAAGTTGAGCTTAGTCTCTTCTTCTAGTGGTCTGAATTATGTAATTACTTTGCATTTAAAAATTATATAAAGACACACATTTATGCAGTATTATATTAATTGATGGAATAGTTGCATAGTATCACGTTAATTATATTCAATATTTTATGCTCTATGATATGCTCATGAGTCTGCCTTTGGCAATATGAATTGAGCTCTCTGACAAAAATGGAATTTCATTGTCAAATACTACAAGGAGATTACAGATGCTAGTACCAAAATGAAAGGTTGAACCATAAAACTGAACAAAGCTATAAGTTTGAAGTGAGGGGGTCAGTGGTAAGGGCTATGATAAAAGAGAAATTATTCATCATGAAATCTTGGAAAATAGAAGGTGTTTTCTTGAATTACTAGCTTTTAAAACATTCTTAGAAAGAAAACCATTGTTTTTTGTTTTTTTTTTTTTTTTTTTTTGCTATTTGGAACCTCTTTAATGAATGTTTTAACAAAAAATTATCAAAACGACTTTGAAAATTCAATGATGTGAATTATCATATTAACATTATATTCAAAGTTGCCTTGAGATGCAGGAAGGCTGTATTCCTTCTATTAAATTAATGGAATAAGCGTCCTTTTCCATGATTGGACAGTCCATGACACTTGTTCCAAAACACAAAATATACAGGAGAGAAAAAAAAAAGGAGTACTTCTGGGAAAATGTCGGAGAAAAGCTGGAGGCTAAATAAGCTCTTGCATAGAAAGCAGTTTTAGTATTCCAGTGAACAGTCCTAGGCTGGAGAATTACAACAAGTGTGCAATCACAGTACAGAGAGTTTAGCCAGAGAGGGAAAATCCAGGCAAGGAGACAGATCTGAGCCCTTGCAGGTAGCCATGTCTGTGGTGGTGGCAGCCCCCTCCATACCTACAAAACAGAGAATCCTGGACAAAGGTGCTAGACACAGCAAGCTAGCAGATTCTACTCAACACCAGCAAGAACTGACAAGGAGCAGATATCTTCATCCTTCAGATTGCAGACCAGAGACTACAAAGGAACCAAGACTCTGTTCTACGGAGGAGAAAGTCACTTAGCCCAGGCAGTGAAAATTCTGCCCCTAAAAGAGTGTCTTTCTTCACTGGGTAAACAGAGCCAGAGGCTGCCCCTTCCTATAGCAGCATAGATAATCTATTGAAATTCAGTAAACATAAACCTTGAGAATTGCTCCAGGCTGGGCTTTGTGAATGTCTGAGAAGCTAGCCCCTCAGGGAAAAGCTACTGTTTGCTGAAAAGCCTCAACTCTACGGAGAACCTAGCCTCATTATAGCATCTCCAAACTAGAGGAAACAGCCATCTTCCTCTTTTGTGAAACTCAAAACAGATCTCCTCCCACTGAACTAGCCTGGGAAGAGGATCACAAAATTCTGGGTAAAGCAGAGCATTTTTCTGCCTGTCCAAACAAACTGATTTAAGAAACCCATCAAGCCACAGGAAAACCAAACACCACAAGCAGACCAGAGATTCCACTAAGGGACTGGTTATGGACAAAAGGGACGTACAGGATCTTCCCGTTCACTCCCCCCCCCAAAAAAAAAATCAAAGAACCCTATTTTCATACCTATTTTTAATTATTAATTTAAAAAAAATTGTATTCTATTAATCTTTTTTTCCTCCTATAATTTTTATTTTAGGTGAATATGCATGTGTATGTTCTTTTTTATTTTTATTTTATTTCTACTGAACTTTTGGTCCTTTTTCTTTCTTTCTCATTCTTTTCATTTTTTCTTCTCTTTCATTCTTTTTTTGGGTGACTTAATTGCTGTTCTGCTCATCTTCAGATATACCTGTCATCGATTATTAGACCTTATCCCTCTTTGTGTACACATATAAACCAGAAATTCATTACTTAATTCAAAACCTTTTAGGCTTAAATTCCTTAATAACTGTATTATCTCTTTATTATATAATATTTTAAGTATTTTTATTTTTTAGTTTTTCATATCTCCTTTGTACTCCTCCCCTCCTCTCATCCTATCTGCGTTTTTCTCTCAATATTACTTCATTAAACTTGCATAATTTTTGTGCTTCACTTTTTTTTTTTTTTATTTTATTTTATTTGAGAACATACTGTACAGAGGGGTTACAATTACATGGGCAGGATAATGCATCTTACCAAGCATTGCAGCCTCCTCCTTTGTTTACCCTTCACCTCCCTTCCCAGCTTGTGCTTCACTTTTTAATTTAAATTTTTGTTTTTCCATTTTTTCTTCTCTTTTTTACTCTTCTCTTTCTCCTATCACTCTGTCCAATACATTTCCCTATTTAAGATTAGGACTCAGTTAATTTTACTCTCTTTTTACCTTTCCACATCTCTCTAATCCTATTTTTCCCCACATTTCTCCCTAAACCTAGTAATTTCTGGTTTGCCAAATTCTACCTTGCTGTTCTTAACCCATTAATACATAATTGTTTGACATTCAGTAGATTGTATCTGTTGAACAAGATTGTATCTGCAGACTTTTGACTGTACAACTACAGGCTTTGGTTGATGCTCGCCTTAAAATAGTGTTCTAGCAGAAAGCTGGTATTACTTTCATAATAAATAGAGGCATTCATGGAATCCATTAAAAGACAGCTGAAGGAAGTCAGTGAGACCAGAAAGGCAATGTTGAATGGAGCCAACAGAAGGAATGGAAGTCCAAGGAAACCATAACCAGTCAACTAAGTGATTTGAGAATAAACACTGAACACCAAATTAAGGAAATAAGAAATTCATACAAGAACTAAAAGCTCCAACAAAGAATTTGAAGCTATCAAAGCCAAGCAATTAGAAGCAAAAGAACTAAAAAAACAAAAAAGAAATTCTTGACAATAGGTTAGACCATGCAGAAGATCGAAACTTGGGGATTGGAAACAGCTTAGATATTATAGAGAAAGAACATACAACTATCCAAGAAAGTCCAAGAAATATGATAGATCTATTAAACATTTGGAAGACACCATCAGGAGGCCTAATCTGAAGATAACAGGTATAGAGGAGCACCTAGAAACAGAAGTTAATGGTCTAGGAAATTTGTTCACAGGATCCTAGAAGAAAACTTCTCAAACATTCAAAATGATAGGTCTATTCAAATACAAGAAGCTTTTAGAACCCCAAATAGACCAGACCAGAACAGGACGTCGTATCACCACCTTATAGTCCCCACAGGATCAGTTCAGACCAAGGAAAAGACCTTCAAAGTTGTCAAGGAGAAAAGATCAATCACCTATAAGGGAAACCAATTAGAATCACCTTAGATTTCTCAGCAGAGACAATTAAAGCAAGAAGAGAGTGGATTGATGTAGGCCATGCCCTAAAGACAAAAAACTATCAACCAAGCATACTGTACCCAGCTATACTCTCCTTCATAACTGAAGGTCAAATAAAATACCTTCCATACAAAAGAAAAACTGAAACAATATATCTCTACCAAACCAGCCTTACAAAAGATACTTAAAGATGTCCCACACAAAGAAAACCAACAGGACCACAATAAAGGCCAAGAAACCACACCCAAATTGAGAGTCTATGAACCATAAGAAAAACCCATTTGGCGCAGCCCTCAAGAAGGTGAATTAAATGGCAGGATCTCCCAAATACCTCTCAGTCCAATCTCCCAACATTAACAGATTTAACTCTCCAATAAAGCAACATAGACTGTCTAGTTGGATTAAAGAGAAAGATCCTTCCATCTGCTCCCTTCAGGACTCACACCTTGCCCATAAAAAGAAACACATTTTGAAAGTGAAAGGCTGGAACAATTCTACCAAGCAAACGGCCCCCAAAAAGAGGCAGGAGTTGCAATCTTCCTATCAGATAAAATAGATTTCAAATTAAAATTAGTGAGAAGAGATAAAGAAAGTTGCAACATACTAATTAAGGGATTTTTCCTTCAGGAGGATATTAAAATTCTAAATCTCTGTTCACAAAACAATGGAGCACCCAAATTTATTCAAGAAACACTACTATCTCTCCAATCTCACCTAGATCCAAATATATTAATTGTTGGGGACGTTAACACACCACTCCCCCCACTAGATAGATCAACTCAGCAAAAACTCAACAGAAAAACCGCAGATATAAACAACTGCACAGATCACCTAGATTTAATATTTCACCCAGCAGTATCAGAGTACACGTTTTTCTCAGCAGCATATGGAACTTTTTCCAAAATAGAACACATTTTTAGGTCAAAAAGCACACTTGTCCAAATTCAAAAACATTGAAGTTATACCTTGCATTCTTTCAGACGACAAGGGAATAAAATTAGAACTCAACACCAAAACCACCAAAGAAAGTCCTGTAACACATGGAGGCTGAAGAACACACCGTTGAATCACCAGTGGGTCATGGAAGAGATCAGAAACAAAATTCAAATGTTCATAATATTCAACAAAAATTAACACACAAATTACCAGCTCCTCTGGGACACAGGAAAGGCAGTACTTAGAGGTAAGTTTATAGCTCTGAATACATACATCAACAAATTGGAGAGATCTGAAACCAACAATTTAATGAGACATCTGAGCCTCCTTGAAAAAGAGCAGCAGGATAAACCCCAATCCAGCAGATGGAAAGAAATAATTAAAATTAAATCAAAATTAAATGAATTAGAATCTATATAAACATAGAAAGTATCAACAAAACAGGAGTGGTTCTTCAAAAATTAACAAATTGACAGATCTTTAACAAATCCTGTTAGAAAGAGAAGAGAGGTGCTGGAAAGGTGGCTCAGTGGTTGAGGGCTTACCTTGCATGCATGAGGCCCTGGGATCGATTCCTCAGCAACACATAAGCAAAAAGAAAAAAGCCAGAAGTGGCGCTGTGGCTCAAGTTGTAGAGAACTAGCCTTGAGCTGAAGAGCTGAAGGACAGCACCGAATCAAGTATTAGAATACCTAGCTACAGCAATAAGATAAGATGCAAATATAAAAGGGATCCAAATACGGAAAGAAGAAGTAAAACTCTCCCTCTTTGCAGGTGACATGATCTTATAATTAAAGAACCCCACAGACTCTAATCCCAAATTAGTCAAGCTGATTCAAATCTTTGGCAAAGTAGCAGGGTATAAAATTAACCCTCAAAAATCAATGGCTTTTCTGTGTGCCACCAATGAGAAAGGCATGGCTGAAATCAGGAAAGCAACAACATTCATAATAGCCCCCCAAAAATAAAATACCTAGGAATTAACTTAACCAAAGAAGTGAAGGATCTCGATGATGAAATTTTAAAAACCTGAAAAAGGAAATCAAAACAGGACTTAGAAAGTGGCAAAAACTCCCATACACCTGGATTTGAAAGATCAAAATCCTGAAAATGGCAATACTTCCCAAGGCTATCTACAAATTCAATGCAATACCTTTCAATATTCCACCCTCATTCTTCAAGGAAATAGAAAAGGCAATCCAAAAATTCATATGGAACAATAAAAGACCCCGAATAGTTCAAACGATCCTCAACAGAAAGAACAGTGCTGGAGGAATATCAATAACAGAATTCAAACTCTACTACAAAGCCATAGTAATCAAAACAGATTGGTACTGACAAAAAAACAGACCTCAGGACCAATGGAATAGAATTGAAAACCCAGAAATGATCCTACAGACATATAGCCATCTAATTTTGATAAGGGAGCTAAAAAAGTAGAATGGAAGAAAGACAGCTTCTTCAGTAAATGGTGCTGTCAAAATTGGTCAACTACTTGCAGAAAATTAAGCTAGATCCTTTTGTATCACCATGCACCAGAATCAACTCCAAATGGATCAAAGACCTCAGAGTCAAACAGACACCCTGAAAACATTACAGGATGGAATAGGAGAATCCCTATGACTCCTTGGCACAGGCCAAAATTCTCTTAATAGAGACCCAGTAACACAACAAAGAAATGTTGGACAAATAGGATTGCATGAAATTGCAGAGCTTCTGCATGGCAAAGGACATAGCTAGCAAGATCAATTGAAAGCCCACAGATTGGGAGAAGATCTTCACTAGCCATACAACAGACAAGGGTCTCATATCTAAAATATAACTGGAACTCAAAAATTAAATCCCACAACAACAAATCCTCAAAGAAACAACTGACCTGAAAATAAGTGAGCTAAAAACTTAAAGAGAAACTTCTCTGAAGAGGAAAGAAGGATAGCCAATAGACACATGAAGAAATCTTCAACTTCTCTAGCCATAAAAGTAGTGCAAAGCATACCAACATTGAGATACCACCTCATCCCAGTTACAATGGCTATAATCAAGAACTCTGATAACAGCAGATGATGGAGGAGATGTTGGCAGAAGGGAACTTTACTGCATTGTTGGTGGGCATGTAAAGTTGTTCAACCACTTTGGAAAGTAGTATGGAGGTTCCTCAGAAGACTCCACATAGAGCTCCCCTATAACCCAGCATTCCTACTTTTGGGCGTTTGTCCAAATGGTCACAAACAAGATCATAGTAAAGCTACCAGCACAACTCTGTTTATTGCAGCATTATTTACCATAGCTAAGATATCGAACCAACCCAGATGCCCCTCAGTAGTTGAATAGATCAAGTAAATGTGGTGTATATACACAATAGAATTCTATGCCTCCATCAGAAAAAAATGACATTGCCCCATTTGTTAGGAAATGGAAAGACCTGGAAAAATATTATATTAAGTGAAGTAAGCCAATCCCAAAGAAACATAGGTCCCATGGTTTCCTTTATTTGCAATAACCACTGTGTGTCTGAGACAAGCAGAAAAGATCAGACAAGTTGATGTTAGGCGAAATTAACCCCAAGATAAGAATTCAAATGATTTTTTTTCTTTATTGCGATTGTTCCTAACATATTTATAAGATGATTTCCTTGTTGTTTTGAATATCCCTCCCCCACGGTATAACCCCTGCTTTCACTGTATTTGATGTTGGTATAATTCTTGGTGGGAATTGGAAAAAAAAACAAATCGTTTAAATAGGGATACTGGTGGACGCATTGCAGCGATGAGATATACAAGTCATTATGTAGAAAAGGAACTTTCAACTTTGGCCAGTGAGAGTGGGAGGCGGGCAGGGGGGTGTCTGGAGAGCCAGGGGAGGGAGGAAGGAGAACGGATGGGAAGGGGAAAAAAAGGATGATGCACCAGTGCTTGATGAGAAATGTACTCATTATCTTTCCCATGTAATTTTTACCTCTCTGAATGGTATTTTCACAATAAAATAAATAAATGGATTGCTACAGAATAGACTCTAAATGTAATATTTAATGCTATTGGATTACTTGAAGACAAAGGTTTACAGAAAATTTTAAATTTCAGATAAATTTTAATATTCCAATAAAAACGTTAAAGAAATATAATTTAAAAATTCACGGTTCAAGGCAAACCCTGACAGGAGAGTCTGAAAGAAACTTATCTGGAAACAGGAAGGAACACTGTGGCTCAACTCATAGAGGGCTCCTCTTGAGCTGAAGAACTCAGGAATATGTTTAAATCCAGGTCCTGAGATTAAACCTCATTACTGACAAAAAGAAAATAAAATTTAAAGAATTAAAGCATTAGGCCTGGGAAGGAGATTCAGTAGTAGAGTGCTTCTCTTGAATGCATGAGGTCCTGGGTGCAATTACTCAGTACCACAGAAGTAGAAAAAAATTGGAAATGGTTCTGTGGCTCAAGTGGTAGAGCACTAGCCTTGAGCTGAAGAGCTCATAAGGGACAGTGACCAGACCCAGAGTTCAGGCCCTCCAACCACCACCACCACCAACAACAAATTAAAGCATCAAACAACCTGAAGATGTTGTCTAGAATAATGAGTGTGGCATTATCCATTTACATGACTTAGTGACTTTAAAGCTAGTTTACAGGGGAGGTGGTGGGCAATTTGTGTGTTCGCCAAAACCTGCAAGGAGGTTTCCCAAGGATGAAGAAAGGAGGGAATGGGGGGAAGGAGTGAGGTGTTTGGTGAACTTGCCTTTTGGTTCAGTGGTTATTTTCTGGAGTCAAATTCAGAGAAATTCTGCTTGCAATCCTAGTTGCATGGGGAATGAGGAAGCCATGGCCTGGAAGTGGTTTTGTCCTGTCCTTGGCCTGGTTCCAACCACCATTGGATAATCCATGTCCCACTTCAGGACCAAGATGCCTTGAAGACTAATGATCCAAGGGCAGGTGGAACTAATCACAGCCAGAAAGGGCCAAAAATGCAATGCCGAGGGCAACACTGGAAATCTACACCAGGCAGAGATTTTTAAAAATATTTTGTATTGTAAAATACTATACAAAGCTTTTACAGTTACATGAGTAGGGTAATGAGTACATTTCCTATCGAGCATTGTTACCTCATCCTTTGTTTTTCCCCTACTACCCTTTCCCTCCCCAACTTTCCAACTCCTCCCTACTTGACCCCTGCCCGACATTAAATTCATTTTCGACTCAGTGTCTTGTACATCTCATTATCATAATGAGTCAACCTGCATCCCCATTTAAGCATTCTGCTATATCCCTTCCACTCCCCAAATTACAAAATATGTATATAAGGTGCAGAACACTGGAATCAAATACAGTGAAAACAGGGATTATACCATGGGGGGATAAACCTACAAAAAATCACATAGTGCATTATAAGTATATTAAAAACAAAAACAAGAAAGAAAGAAAGAAAAAACTTTTGTCTCTGACTTGGGGTACATTTCGCTTAATATCATCTTATATGGTCATGTTACAACAGCCTTTGGTCTTCTCTGCTTATCCTAGATATGTGCTAGTCCTTGCAAACAAGGGAAACCATGGGTTCTATGCTTTTAAAACTTATTTATATCTCCCACTTCTTTTTATCTCAGTGAAGAAAAATGTTAGAAAGTAGAAATTATATGTGGCACCTCTTTCTTGAAGTACCACGCAGAGGAATGGCACTTCCTATTGGGAGTCCTGGGATGAAAACCACACCAGCCCATGTAGACCCATCAGAGGTCTGTGTGGTGACTTTGAGGGGATTCAGGACACCGCCTTTCTGCTGCGCTTGTGCAGCACTTGTTGCAGCGGGCTGTAGCCAACAAGGTTCCATGAGTGACCAAACCAAGCAACCCAGCTTCAGGTGCCAAAGCCAAGAGGGAAGGCAAGGCTGACCCTAACTCCTGCCTTCCATCTGTGCAGCCTACACTGACAAGGCCAGACCCATTGCCCTGCTTTGGAGCCCAATGAGGTTAGGGGGTGAGCTCATTACATCCAAACGGATCATCCCCAGAATGGCACTGAGAGCTGGGCCCATGTGGACCAGAAGGACAATGGAGGAGGCTACACAGCAAAGCCAAAGGGGCTTCGGGCCCCAGGTGCTGCAGCTGGTGCACTGCAAGTACAGGCTCCTCTGGCACTGAGGGTATAGCGATGGCCTTATACCCTGAGTCCACAGGGTCCACAGGGACCATAAAATGGAGGTCTGCAGAGATGCTGAAGGGGCTCCGGGTTGCTGAGCTGCTGCAGCTGTCTCAAGCCGGCGGGCAGAGCGCCAGCACATGGCTCCAGTTCCCAGACCGCCTTACAGACTGATGAGGTGAACCAAGGCTGGGCTGCCTGGCCCCAAGCGGGCAGAGTGCACGCCCAGCCTTACTTCTCCCATGGATTGTGCAGTGCACAAACATGGTGTCCCCCCACCCCACACTCATGGGGGAAGGCAGTGACTCCAGAACAGAGTTTTCCTGGGATGGCCCACATACTCAGGACCACCGCAGAATAGCACCAGCACAGCTGGAGGAGGATGGGGCAGCAGTGGTCTCAACTCCAACCCTATGCCTGCCAGCTCCTGGGTGAAATTGAGCAACAGAGACCAGGAAGTTAGGTGGGCAGGGTGGGCGGGGCTCATCCAGCAATGCTGGAGAGCATGCAACACATCCTCACTGCACATCCGCCAAGGGAAGGGGCCCCACTTCTCAACTGGTGACTTAAGGAGGCACCCATACCCACAGGGACTACAGAAATGGAGGTTCATGTTGTGATTCGAAAATTGCTCCAGGGCACAGGCTTGCTGCAGCACTGAATAATTGGCAAAAAAGAAATTAAAAGGAAAGACATCCACTAAAACTTTTCATCAATGATAACCTATTGTAATTTAAAAAGAGTTACTTTCCTCTTGTCCTATATTTTTGCATAGGGCCCTATGAATTAACCAGAAATCTCCAGAATTTCTTCATGCACAGTAATACAAATAAATATAGCTATACAAATAAATATGTGCTACTTCCTACATTGTAGCTAGTAGGTTTTGATTATGCTTTCGGTAGCAGCCACAGTAACACTAATCCAAGGATTGCTGGGGATCAGAAGATTAAGTCCAGAAAGGAAAATCCATGAGATCTGTATCTCAAATTAACTACTAAAAAGACAGAAGAAAACCTATGGCTAGGTGGTTTAGTGTCATCCTTGCACAGAATAAGCTGACAGCAGAACCCAGGCCTGAGTTGAAGACCTGTGGTGAGTACACACACACACACACACACACATTTCCTAGTTAGAGCAAGTAGAATATCTGTTTTCCCAGTAACAAATCTGAGTAACTATCCTATATGTTTGGATATTTTTGAAAGCTGTAGCATCAACTTACCTAATTTTAATAAATGACACCCTATTCATTATTATTTAATCCTGGTTGCAAGACACATTTTCATGTAGAAAACTGTTTGTTCCCAAAATCCTGACTGTTTTGGTTTGTAAGAATGAGATAATTGTGCCTTTAATTCATTAGTTCATAAATTAGAAAAGTAACCCTAACCCTAGAACCAATTGCATTTGGATTCAAAAAGCCACACAAATACATTAGATTTTATTCATCCTTTGTTTCTACTCATCTTTCTTAAAATAGTTCGTGCCATTTTACTCCATATCGGGCCATAACCTGAACCCTAACTGGAACTTTTAGATTAACCCTCACACTAATCATACCCTAATCTTAATATTATTAGCAGTTTCCTCTTTCATAGCCATCCTAATTCTAACTTGACTTGTTAATCGAAGATTTACTTCCAGTTTCACCCTAAATTTTCCATTTGCCTAATGCTAAAACTAAGCCAAGCTGGAACTGAAACCTAACTTTCCACCTAATGAGAGTCCAAAATTAATGTTAAAAAATACTCTAATTTTTAATTATTCTAATGAATACTCCAATTTGCACTCTGGAAATGGGGTTCAATTTGCCCTAATTCCAACAAATTTCCTGACTCTACCTCTGAAGTGATCTTGTTCCCTAATATGAACCACTATATTAATTGTCCTCTAATTCTCTTATCAGGAAAAACACTGTGGTTTCCATTGATCCTACCGTTTCCTAAATCACTGTATCCTAAAACAGTTTCAGATTACCTACCATCTAGTCCATTACTTAAAGCTAACTCTCAACCTAAACCTGGCTGGAAAACTCTCATTAATCATTACAAGAATGATCACTGAGAAAGAAATATAATGATAATGCTATAGTTACTATTCCATCTGACATTTTTGCTTCTATTTGTTAGTCAAATCTTAATTTTATACAAAAAACTTTCGTATTTATAACACTAATTATAATTAGAACAAAATACTGACCCTGATCTTAATCCAAATTATATATAAATACTAACATTCACACAAGTACACTAGTTTTCACTCATCCTAACTTGATTCAAATAAGCCTTCCAAACATAGATTTCAATTTTTTTCCAAAATCTTAGTCATTTACTAACCCTAAACTTAATCTTAACTGGAACATTGAGAATAAACATAAGCCTAATTGCAAGGTGATTCTAATATTGATAGCAATACTCTAGTTAACATTCATTCTAATTCTTACAAGGTTTATTCTAAAATTTATCTTCAATTTGAGCTTTATTTTTTTTAATCTTTCACTCTAACCCTAACCATGGCTGGAATCTTAACCACAACCTTGACACTAATGCTATCCCAATTCTAAATTTTATGAAAAATGCTCATTTTCTGTTATTCTAACTGAAATTCCACTTGGAATTCTTGAAATAAATTGCAGGTTTTCCAAAACCCTATAGATTTTCTCACTCTTAATCCTGAATCTATCTTGTTCCATAAGAGGAATCATCATACCCATTGACTCAAATCCTGATCTAATGAAATACATTGTACTTCCATTATCCCAGCATTTCCTGAAGTCCTAGAACCTAAAATAAGTTCATATTTACTTAACATTTATCCCATTCCTTTTTTTTTCTTTTTGTTGGTCGTGGGGCTTGATCTCTGGGCCTAGACATAATCCCTGAATTCTAGGCATGGGCATGATCCCTGAGTTCTTTAGCTCAAGGTGTGCACTTAACCACTTGAGCCACATAACCACTTTCTGGTTTTCTGGTGAATAATTGGAGATAAAATTCGCACAGACTTTCCTGCCCAGGCTGGCTTTGAATTGCATTCTCAGAAATCAGCTTCCTGAGTAGCTAGGATAATAGGTGTGAGGCACCAGTTTAATCTATTTATTTACTCTATCCTCAACCCCATTTAACATGAAACCTAATCTTAATCACAATCTGAATTAACACCAAGTGGTTAATGTAAGGAAAATTGTCTCTATTTTATTCAATCACACATTTTTTTGCTTCTACTTCTTAGTGGAAAACTAAATTTTACCCTAAAGCTTATCCGTCTTTAATCCTGACAAGAACTAAAACAGTAACTCACACTTTAAACCAAATTATATCTGAATTTTTAAAGTAACACCGACACTGGTTTTCATTCATTCTTACTTTGATGTCATTCATTCTTCTTAAAATATGTTGCAGCTTTACACAATATCTTACATCTTTTTCTCATCCTAAGCAGAACTCTAATTGCAACACCTTTCCTAATCCTATACCTACATATGACTGAATTATAATGTTAATAGCAAGCCTCTATTTCACATTTATCCTATCTCTTGCTCAGCATGAAGGTCTAAATTTTACTTGCATTTTGAACCTAAATATTTTTATCATTATTATTTTAATTGTGAAAATACCGTACAGAGGGGTTACAATTACATGGGCAATTTAACGAGTTCATTTCTTATCAAGCATTTTTGCCTCCTCCTTTGTTTCCCCTTCCCATCCCTTCCCATCTCCACCCGCTCCCCAGCCAAAGTTGAAAAGTTCATTTTTTGATATAACGTCTTGTACATCTCATTGTTGCAATGGGTCCATTATGCAGCAAAAATATCTCTAAGAAATATATTTTTCAATAAAATGTCTCAATCCTTAAGTAAAGTGCATTATAGTTTAATATAAAGTATATCTCAAAATAGAAATTCTGCAACTAATCTAATGTATGTTTTCCTGCACAAAATGCTGTGACTTCTAGTCTTGTTATTTGATTTTAATTATATTTTTTATTTGTGACATGATCCCTACTTACATTTATTACAAACTTCTGTAATTATACAAATCATGCCTGTACACACTAATTTGCATAATTTAATATTCAATCAAAATTATTTTTTTCCTGTCTCCCACAGGGAAGGATTTGGGGCTGAAGTATATGGAATGGAATTTTGCAACGTGAGGATGGGATCATGAGCACTTTCTACTTGGCTGAACAGGAATTCTTGTTTCTACAGTACATTCTTACCATTTAATCAGACAAGAAATGCCACAACATTTGAAGTTCATATGAAGGAATTACATTCCTCAAACATGTGGCAACCCAGCTCTAAAGTTCAATCTTATCACTAGTTTTTTGTGCTTGTGGGCTGATATCTTTCTCTCTCATATGTTTCATATTATTAAGCATATTAGTAATTCAGCTGTCAGTAGATGGCAGGAGACTCCTGAAAATCACAGCTATTCCTGTGTAATATTCAGAAGAGAGGAAAAAATTATACTGATCTCCAATTCCTCCCTTTGGCCTTCAATATATGAATTAATTGTCAAAACAATCATGTAAGATGTTAGTTCATTTTTCCCTTTTTAAATAGAGATTAAGCAAGTGTTTTTCACAGTAAAAAGTGATGACAGTTGTATCAGAGCTCTGATATGAGTACCTGCTCCCTAAGAAGTAATGCTCTATGGACTGTAAATATGGAAGCCACTCTCTCTCTCTCTCTCTCTCTCTCTCTCTCTCTCTCTCTCTCTCTGTCTGTCTCACTCTCTCTCTCTCTCTCTCTCTCTCTCACACACATACACACACACACACACAGAGCTGCCACCCAGACACATCAGAGATCAATTCCATTCCTTTGTAATTATAGTTGATTGACTGGACCTGTATGTTTCCCTGAGATCCAGTCCCTTGTTCTTAGTATCCTGTGTTTCTTTGTATGCTTCAGGCCGATTAACAGTAGTCTGAATATAATATCCTCAAACTTTACATTCAAGTCAAACTCCATGAATTCATACTACTGTTCCAAAATACTAAAATGTATTGGTTCTATAAACCAAAAAAAATACACCTTGTTATTTTAGTGGGAATTGACATCATGAAAGCAGAAGAATATTGATCAGGAACTGAGGTAAGAGAATCTGAGTATGTGGGAATATGTAGAATACTGTATGTATGTTAGAGATACAGAATCATCTTCTATAGGCCCATTTATTGAATACTTCTCATCCTTTATTGAAAGGTCAATTTATATATACAGTTTTCCAGTTACTTTGCTTACCTATCACTTCTGATCACAAATCCTTTTGTGAATGTTTATACTATCTTTGAATAATTCACACGATTTGCATGTACTTAAATCTTGAGACAGTCTGCTACTACATCTTTCATTCTATGTGACGAACCCTTATGTTTTGTTTCTCTGTTTGCTGAATAAATATATTCCTGGAAACAGGATATTCAGAGCAAATTTGAGTGTAATTTTTATTTTGTAAATTTCAAATATAATATAAACTATTTTATTTATTTTTATTTTTTTATTTTTTGTGAACATACTGTACAGAGGGGTTATAATTACATGGGCAAGATAATAAGCACATTTCTTATCAAGCATTGTAGCCTCCTCCTTTGTTAACCCTTCACATCCCTTCCCAGCCTCCCCCCTCCTCCCCCAACCCTCCCCCCCCCCCCCGCACCAAAGTTGTAAAGTTCGTTTTTGACATGACAACTTGTACTTCTCATTGTTGCAACGGGTCCACCTGTATCCTTAAACGACTTATTTTTCCCCATCTCCTCCACAAATTATACCGACTTCAAATATAGTGAAAGCAGGGGTTATACTGTGGGGAATGGACATCCAAAGCTACAAAGAAATAATCTTATAAATGAGTTAGAAACAAATGCATGAAAGAAAAAAATTTAAATACATACTAAGGGTTCATTTTAATAACATTACATTATCTGACCTTTTCTGTTTGACTCATACATATACTAGATATTGCAAATAAGGGGAACAATGGGACCTATGTTTCTTTGGGCTTGACTTACTTCAGTTAATATAATTTTTTCCAAGCCTTTATATTTCCTAACAAATGGGGCAATGCATATATCAAATATAATATAAACTTTGTATTGACTAATCATATTCTAAAAATGAGTGATATTCATGAACACAATATTTTGGTGCCTTTAAGTAAATTGATTCTTGATGTGGTGGTTCTTGTGCCAGATTGAGTTAAACATGATCTTATTCATTTATGAACATGTGCATTGCACTTTTAAATTTTTACATATAAAATAGTCCCCAAGAATTTTGTTTAAAGTGATAATCGGGAAAGTGTCTTCCTATTCCAATCTTTATATGTACTTCAGTAAAAGTACTACAAAAACATGATGTTTACTGGAGCAATATAAAAGATGAGAGCTTATTTCTAAGGGGAATGGATTTATTGATTAAAACATAGAAAAGAGTAAAAAAAGGTTTCTTGCTTAAGACTGCATAAATTACATATGAATGTAGCTCAAGATGAGACTCAAAGATAAATTCATATTTATATTACTGAGATTTATATCACAATATAAGCAATATAGGTATTTAAGGAGTTGGTCATTCAAAGCCCTAGATATTTAATGGATAAAGAATGGAATAGAAAATAGCAGAGGAAAACAATTCAACATGCAGCTATTATGATTTTATAATGCAAATATGAAAGAAATGGAGCTTTTGCTTTCCTGAAAAAGAAAGTTTAGCCAGTAATTTCAATCTAAGTCTTCAGTTGTCATGAGTCTAAAGTCTTTTCCTCCAATATATCGAAGAGTACTATACTCATCCTCAGAAATGTAAATCAGTAATTAATTAACTTTGGTTAATATTAATTTACATGTGTAGTAAATAAGTTAAAATATTTGCTCTCTTTCCCTCAATTAACACACATTCCATACTTTACTGTCTCTTAATACAAGCCTGAAATCACTACTTCAAAGTAACACAAACAGAAAAACAAAAATAACCTGATACAACAATCAGAAATCCTAAATTATGTGAAAAAGTCCACAATATAAAAAATAAATCTGAGGAAGAGGAAAAACAATGGCAGAAGATCAACAGAAGTTTATTCTAGCTCTCTTTGATAAAATAGAGATTTAGAGTCCTAGCAAGGACTCCTCTTCTAGAGGGTCACACCAAGTCAGCTATAATATACAATTCAAAAGAAGATTTTATACTGTCTTCACAAGAAAACAGAAATCTATGAAAAGGTGTCCAGCCAGGCAGGTGACTCCTGTGACTGTGTTGGCCAACATATTCAAAAGTACATTTGCAGTGTGAAAATAAAAGGGTAACATGGAAAAAAGCAAGAACAGAAATGTACATTAAAGAAAGCCACATCCATACAGAGAGACAATTCACCATACCACTGGACAGTCCGAACTGTCACTGGAACCACAAGTATGAAAATCACAACATCTCACCACACTGGTCTCTACTCCTACACTTAATTGTCGAAACAAAAACTTAATTCCAGAAAAGCAAATCACAACAGAAGACCAAACCAACACCTCAAAATCAACCAAGAGCATAGAGATTCACCTATTAAGATCATAGATCCCCCAAAAAGAAAACCTCCAAATGGACAGAACAAATCGGAAAAATACAAGAAAAATGATGTCAAGGTAGTATAATTCACACAGTAAATAACTAGGCATTAGAACAGACAATCAAGGATCTAGAAGATAGTTACCAAAATACATTACATATACGACTGAAAAATGTGATTATTGGAAAGATAGAAAACCTCTACAAGAAAATTTGTGAACAAGATGAGACCAACCAATCATTAGAAAAATAATTCACGGAGACTACAAACAGAAAGATAAATAAATTCTGAGAATACAAAGGAGTCCAGGAATAAAATGGATGCCTAGTTAAAAGACATAAGAGAAGACACAGCTAAGAAAACAGCCCTTGCAACTCCCCCAACCAAAGAAAAAATGTACAGAAAGTCCATACAAGACCTAAAACAAAGCATTAATAAAGGGATAGAACCCCTAAAAATGACCAATTAGAAGACAGGGAAATCAAAAACAAAGTAGAATGTCTCTACAGTAAAAAGATGACATAGAAGATAAACTCAGGGTCAAAGACAGAATAGGCCTAATAGGAAAGAGGAGATAGTCATTTAGAAAAACTCCAAGAAATAAGAAATGATCTTGCCAGAACTTCAAGACTCAGTTAGAAGATCAAATTTCAGGGAAATAGGTGTCAAGAAGGAGAAGAGCAAGAATATTACAGAATTCTAGCAGAGAACATGCCAAACATCCAACGAGATAGGCTCATGCAGAGAAGAGAAGTATTTAGAAACCAAACAGAATTCTAGAACTGAACAATCCACCACCAGATCATAATCAATTAGAGGATCATTAAAGATCAAGGGAAGGATTCTTAAAGCTGCCATAGAGAAAAGTTTAATTATTTATAAAGGATATACAGTCAGAATAAATACAGATTTCTTAGCTGATATGGTAAAAAGGAGAGCCTGGCATTATATATGATAAACATTAAAGGTAAACAACTACCAACCGTGAATATGGTCCCAAGCCAAACTCTCCTTTATATTTAAAGGATATATAAACATATTTCATGACAAAGAAAATTTGAAACAACTTATTTCCACCAAATCAGCAGGATTGAAGTTAATCAAATATATCCTACATAGAGAAGATGAAGAAGAAGAGGAAGAGGAACTGGTTATATAAAATGCTCCCTACTACAGAACAAGGTAAATATATTAAGAGTAGATGAGGCACAGCTCCTAACAGCAGGTGTATAACATAGCAGGATTTATCAGATATTTCTCAGTCTTAACTCTCAATATCAATGGACTTAAATTTCCAAATAGAAGACATAGATTAGAGATTAGTATCAAAAAACAAGACGCATCCATATAGTATCTAAAAGAGACACATTTTATTGACAAAAACAAACACATACTCAAACTAGAAGGCTGAAAGGAAAATTTTCTAGCAAATGGAGACCATAAACAGTCCACAGCAGAATTACTAACATAAGGTAAAATAGAACTCAAATTAAAATTAGTGGGAAGAGACATTATATATTGATAAAAGCAACTCTCCATTAGGAGGATATAACAAGTCTAAATATCAATGCCCTGAATACTGCAGCATCCCACTTCGTCAACCAAATACTACTTAACCTAAAAAGACATCTCAACACCTCATTCCCTTCCATGGATTGGTTATGCAGGAAAAAAATCAACCAAGAAACTGCAGACCTAAATCACTACATTGACCACCTGTCCCTTACAGACATCTACAGGATATACATTCAATGTTAGACTATACATTCTTCGCAGCAGCTCATGGAAGATTCTTCAAAATAGAACATATCCTATGTCACATAGAAATTCTGTTCAAATTGAAAGAAAAATTAATTGAATTCCAATTTCTTGTCCGACCATAACAGAATAAACTTAGTATTAAACAGCTAAAGCAAAAAAATTGTCAAACCAATGAAGACTGAACAAAAAGTTGCTGAATGACCAGTGCAACACTGAAGGGATTATAATGGAAATCTGAAAGTTTCTACAATTTAACAAAAATGAACACACAAAATACCAGCTATTCTGATATTTGTAGTACTTACACGAAAATTTATAGCTCTGTGTGCCTCCATCAAGTAATTGGGGAAATCTCAAATGAATATTTTACTTATGTAGCTCAAGCTCCTTGAAAACAGGAAGAAGCCCAAACCCAAAAAAATAGACAGAAACAAATAAAAAAATTAAATCAGAAATAAGTAAATAAAGACAAAATAAAACATAGAATGAATCAGCAAATCAGCTGGTTTTTTAAATAAATTAACAGACTTGACAGACCCTTACTAAATCTGACTAAGATCTGTCTTGTTCTTACATGCATAGGCTTTCTATGATTTATTTGTTCTAAAAGGAATTCTACTTTCTAATCTATGATTTATTTGTTCTACAAGGAACTCTACTTTCTAATCTTTGTGTGATCAATTTTAGTGTCTCTGTTCAGTCTTTCTGACCCTCTCTCTGGAGTCTCATTTCAGTCTGCCTCATAAAAAATATATTATTTATCAGCTAAATGACTTTCAGCTTCTGTTTCTTGCCTGACTTCATGTAGGCTGTGATAGCAGACATGACTGGCTGTGCTTACGGGAGTTTTTGTTTGTTTGTTTGTTTTGTGTGTGTGTGTGTTTTTTTTTTAGAGGTCTAGGATTACTATTCAAGATAGTAGCTTCTCTGGGTCCCAGTGATCCCCTGACCTAGAGTCAATAGGTTTTTCTCCTAAAGATACAAAGAAACAGCTGACTAAATTCCTGTTAATTGTCTCAAAATGAGGCAATGTGGCATCCTTGCAAAGCCATCAATAATCCTCTGTAACCACTTATAGAAATGGTCTATCAAGATGGCTTTTCAAGGTTGAGCGTGAAAAATGTTCATTTCCAATTCAGCACCATGAAGCAGATCACATCCCATGGAGCAGACTTTTGGAAGGAAGGTCCCCTTCCTTCTTCTCTTATGATACATCAAACCATAATATTCTGCAGTTGTGGCCAGCCTGGAGCACATTTTCCCAAGAATATTCTGTAGTGTAAAAGAGGACCAACTGTGAAAATAAAGGTGAAAATACTTGTCTACTACAGACTGATTTATCTTTCTTTTATCTGTTGTTATTTTCATTACTTTAAACACATGGATGAATTATATTGGGATTAGACAAGTGGCAAAGGATTACTGGAATAAACATTCAGTTTACTTTCATATAGCCTATATAATGCACTTAACCCTTTATGGAAAATTAAATCTGACTATAGAAACAATGTCAGAAATATAAAATAAGCCTCAATATGAATAATCTGGCACATATACACCATCATCTACTCAGAAATCCAGTCTCTCTTTAAATTTTTATTTGGTACAAAATAATAAAAATTTAATTAATGAATGTGACTTTTAAGTATTATCTGAAATACTCCTCGTTTATATGATTGTATATGTTTTAGATGTCACTTAGACAGGAATTAAAAATGCATGTAAAATTCAAATTTCCACAATTTAAGCTAGATTAGAGGAGTAATACCCTCCTGTATTGTGTGGTGTGAATTTTACTACAATGCTGAATCCTTCCACCTAATACCAGGAGTCATGTGCAATAATTTATTTTTTCATGTTAAGATGAGTGCTAAGTGTAGGATACATTTTGAATTATTACATTAATTTATTAATATTAGTTTCACTTTTTCTTTTCTATATCTGCAGAAAATAAAATTATATATTAAACATTGAATATGAAGTAATCAATAATAAGTAAACTATTATTAAAATGACATACTATTAAACTGTGATTTGAATTATAGTTCTAACAAATTGTGATGTAAACAACATTTAATAGAATTATGGGTAATGTTTTTTATTTTTTATTTATTTATTTTTTTTGGGTCCGGTTGTGGGGCCTGAACTCTGGGCCTGGGCGCTGTCCCTCAGCTCTTCAGCTCAAGGCTAGCGTTCTACCACTTGAGAAACAGCGCCACTTCCGGCTTTTTTCTTTTTGCTTATGTGGTGCTGAGGAATTGAACCCAGGGCCTCATGCATGCAAGGCAAGCACTCTACCACTGAGCCACCTTCCCAGCCCTATGTTTTTTAAACTTACCACCTTGTTATTGTTTTCTAATTGTGTCATTTGTTATACTTGATCCAAGTCACCCCTTCACCTCAATTGTTTAGTTTTCTATTTTATCTCTATTGGTTTGCTAATTATGCATTTTGTTTTCCCTTTTTAGTGACTGACATGAGGCTGAAAATCTGTATGCTAGTTTATTACTTCTTACGTTAAAGTCAAATTGTTGCTCTCCATAGCTGTTCTACTTTTCTTTGTATAGTACAGAATTTCCCCTAGTCCCACTGACTGTATTGCTGTTCTCATATATTTTATATTATTTTTTATTTAAATTTTATTGTCAAGGTAATGTACAGAGGGGTTATAGTTACATAATTAAGGTTAAGAATTAATTTCTTTTCTAACTTGTTACCCCTTTACCCATTTTTCTCCCTCTTCCCTCCCAATGCACCTCCCAAGATCTGTTTCCAACCTATTGTTTTGTGAGTATCACTGTTGCATAGGTTCCCCCTTTGTCCTTTGTCTCACTATTTTGTTTTTTTTTCCTTCTCCTTCCCCAGTTCAGATCAACATATTTACAATACCCAGGGAATCAAAATCAAATACAGTGACTACAGGGGATAAACCATAGGTGGGGAAAACACAAAAGGATAAAAATAAATCATGTAGTACATTAAGAACAACAACAACAAAGAACATGTCTTGGAGTTCATTTCACTTAGAATCACCCTATACGGTCATATGTACATAGCTATTGAGTTATTCTACTCATCTACTAAGATTATCCTTGATGTACACAATAATGCTCCTATGCCCCAGTAATCCCACTTCTGGGCATTTAACCAGATGATCACAAACAAGGCCACACTAAAGCTACCAGCGCAATTATGTTTATAACAGTAATATTTACCATAGCTAAGATGTGGAATCAACTCTGAAGCCCCTCAGTAGATGAATGGATCAAGAAAATGACACACACACACACTTATATACACACATAGACACATGTATCCTGCTTCCATCAGAAAGAAAGATACCACCTCATTTGTAAGGAAATGGAAGGTCTTGGAAAAAATCATATTAAGTAAAATAAACCAGACTTAAAGAAACATAGTTCCCATGATTTCCCTTATTTGTAATAATTAGTTTACATCAAGGATAATCTCATGTATTTTAATTTGACTGTTTGTTCTATGTTGAGTATGCAACATTATTACAATATTGTTTGTTATCATTTCTGCAAACAGACAGGTATATTGAAAGAATTACATTCATCTTTTCAATTACTAAAAGAAGAACAACTAAAAGAGCAACCCCTACTAGGAAGAACAACTCCTACTTACTTAGCTTCATTCCTATGTAAGGCCATTGTTGTCCCCTGTATCCTCATGTTGTACATTTCAACTCTATACCTCATACTGTATATCTAGTATCTTCTACATTGTGAACTAAATGCCCCAGAATTTCCACTTTGCTTTACTTTAAAAAAAATCTGTCTTAATATTTGAGTTTGTGTGTGTGTGTGTGTGTGTGTGTGTGTGTGTATGTGTGTGTGTTTACAAAGATCAGAACACAACATTTTTATTCATTTCGAATACATCTTTCAGGTCATTGTAAGTTGTGGCTAATGGGAGCAGTCTATTGTTATTTTAAAGATGAAACAGAAAAAGATATTTGTGCATGTACCCCAGTTGCTTTATTAGTCTGTAGTTGAACACTAAACATTGACTTATATCTTGGCTGCTCTTGTGAATAATGTGAATAACAATGAACTACAGATATATTTATGAGGTACGCAGAGAGAAATAATCACATGATTGGTGGATCAGATGATATCTCAACTTTGGATTTCTTTAGAAACTTGCATACTACTTTCTACAACGAGAATACTAAACTGTTTTTTGACCAATAGTGTAGAAAATTTCCTTTTCTCCACACTCTCACCAACATTATTACCGTTTATTCAAAGGTAATAAAGGGCAGGTTTTTACTATCTGCAGTACCCTAGACTGGCCTTAGAATTAAATCCAACCTCCTAAATGCTTGGAATTACAAGCCTTTACCACCATAACTGGATCCATTGATTTTTTGATGAGTTATAATAGTTATGAAGTTGTTTCGTAGTAATTTTGAATTATATTTCTCTAATGACTTCTGCTCAAAAAGTATTAAGGCAGCATAGAAGTTGTATTAAACACAACTTTGTAAACCCACAGGCAATTTTCAGGGCTTATGGAGAACATGTCTATTCAGAACTTTTGTCCATTTTTAATCCAGGTTCTGGTTAATCTCATCTTTAATCTCGCTAAATCAGATCAATAATTAATTCAAGGTAGTAGAAAATAAAAAAAATGAAGCAACTCTTAACATTTTTCAGTTTTCAATAACATGGTATTGCTTACATCATTTTCTGTTAAAAATTGACACTATATAACTCAATTTAGTTAGACCTGTTACAGGGCTGTAGTTTATTTATTTTACATTGATTGTTCTTTCCAAAGCCTGTTTGTCTAATTTCCCTTGGTTTCTTTCAGTGTCAAGTAGCTCAGATTTCAAACTGAAGAACAAATGGAAGGAAGCAAACAACAACAACAAAAAACTACAGTTCCTCTCATCCGATGTTGCCTGTATAAGAATGAGGAAAAAGTTCATCCTTTTAAGGAGCTATGATAGGACAACAAAAAAGAATTTATTCTTCTATGACTTCTTTATCTTTGCGATGTAACTTAAATGTTGTAAAACACAAAATACTGCTCAGATACTTTTATGTTTTATCTGTTTTGCACATTTTCATATGGATTTCACCTCAGTCTACAATATTCCTTCATCATTCTGTCCCTGATATTTTTACACTATCAAGACATAACATAACCAGTTTGATTTACAGCATGAGAAGTTATCCACCTGGCTTCCTTGGAAGCAGAGCATGATCAATAGATATTACTTCTAGTTGCTCACTACATGTAATGGTTTCTGTACTACTTATGACGTTCTATTTAGTATTTATAAAAGATTGCTGGCTAAACTCAAAGCTCATTCCTAGAAGTTTATTTTAAGTATTTCACAAGTTTTATTCCCTTAATTTTTAAGATAACATTTGCTATAATGTTAATGTTATTACCATTTTAGTGTTGGGAAAAATTGTAATTAAATGCAGTAAGTGCACGGCCTAAAGACACACACAGTGGGGAAAGAAATGAGTCAAAGTTTCCGAAAGTCTTTCAGCAATACACAAAAGGTAGATAAAATCTCTCCATTCTATTACACTCTCAATTCAATATTCATATTGTCCAAGAAATAATAGCATAGTAAATATTGCCCATGGTGATTGTTTTCTATCACATTTGTCTTCAATACAGATTGTGTTGGTGACACTGGGTTATCATGCACAGAACTGAGCTTATACATTGAGGTCCAAAGAGAGGCAAATTTCTTCTGTCCCACAATTCCAGTAACCTCTTTAAAAAGTACTAAAACTTTTAAATATCATCACCTACTGTCTTATAAGTATCCAAAAAGAAAAAAAAATCATAAATAATCACTCCAAAATGCTTTAAAATTGGAGATGCTAAATCATGCTCTCTGAAGTAAATTTTCTTCTACTTTTAACGTTATTCTGAAAGCTTTTGCTGGTTTGTCACATCTGTAATCCTAACT
Organism: Dipodomys spectabilis; assembly: GCF_019054845.1. NCBI lineage: Eukaryota > Metazoa > Chordata > Mammalia > Rodentia > Heteromyidae > Dipodomys > Dipodomys spectabilis. Next base: position 14,982 of record NW_024870894.1, on the reverse strand, counting down.
ACTCTGGATATCTACTCAGGAGCCTGAGATCTGTGGATAGCAGTTGGAAGCCAATCAGGGCAAAATAAATTCAGGAGATTATTTTTCAAAAATTTTAATGAACTAGCATAGGGCCAAGAATGGAGATGTAGCTCATTTAGTAGCTCATCAATCTAGAGGAAAAAGGCCCAGCAAGACCTTGAAGCCCTGATTTCAAACACTGAGCACGTCAACACACATTCAAGTACTTTACTTGAGCACATGCGTGCATTCACCCACATATGTATTCAAAATGCCTTCATATCGGAGTTTTGCATGAATTCCTTTGCTAACGATATTATATGAGTAAAATAAAGGAAATAAACTCTTCCATCTCAGAACATTTTTATACGTTCTTATTGTAAAAATAGTGTACATAGGGGTAACACTTACATGAGCAAGGTAATGAGTACATTCCCTAACAAGCATTGTTACCTCCTCCTTTATTGTTCCCCTACATCCCTTCCCTCCCACCTCCACAAGTCCATTAACCTCCTCCCTTTCCCCGCCTCAATTGTAAAGTTCACTTTACAACATAGTGCCTTGTGCATCTCATTGTTACAATGGGTATACCTGTATCTCTATTTAATCATTTTGTTTTTTTTTTCCTTCCCCTCACCAAATTAGAGGAGAGTATATACAAGATGTAGGCGCACCAACTTCAAATAAAGTGAAAACAGGTGTTATAGCATGGGGGACGAACATACAAAGAAACAAAAAAAAACACACTGCACGTTACAAGTACATGAGAAACAATAGCAAGAAAAAAAAAAACCACTTGTGTCCCTAACATGGGTTTCATTTCCCTTAACATAATCTTATCTGGTCATATACACATAACTTTTGGCCTTTTCTGCTTATCCTAGACATACATTAGTTATTGAAAATTAGAGAAACCATGGGACCTAAGTTTCTTTGGACTTGGCTTACTTCAATTAATAATTTTTTTTCCAAGTCTTTCCATTTCCTAAAAAATTGGGCGATAGAATGCTTCAGGAATTTGCCTGTCATCCTTGCACAGTGGCCATGCTAATCTTCTCTGTATCATTCCAGTGTTAGTGTATGTGATGCAGAATTGTGCACAGAACATTTTTATATATAAATTGTAATTGATTTTCTTTAACTAGACAATTCAACAAAAAGTAAGTTTAAAAGAATTTTCGTGAAATTTTAGAACCATGTACTTCTTACATAAGTACACATTTAAGAATAAAGTCAAGATTGACATGCCAAAAATAAAATAATTCCAGATATTTGTTGTTCAAGAGATGTGTAGGAGGAGGAATTCAATTATTCTATACAAGGGACCTGCCATAATGAACACTGCAGCAAGTGTTAAGGTTTGTTAAAAGTTTTAATGTTTTCAATATGTTTAATTTTGGGAATTTGCTTATATATGCCAAAAACTGGGACTGTTTGGCAGGTCATAATACTTTTCTATAAAGTATTTAAGATTTATGGTAGCAGATAAGTACTACTAAGTATGTACATTTCAGATTTTATAGAAAGTTTAGTAATGAGAAGTTGCAAAGTCTTTGTGTAAAGGAGCAGAATAAAGAGTTGACTATGTTAACTACACAGTTTCTGTTAAAACTGTAGGCCTTCCTTACTTCATATGTTAATGAGGAACAAATGATGATATAAGCCATATACAAATTATGAGATGAACTATAAATAGTAATCTTAGTGGGTGTCTTTAAACACTACTCATAGCCTATAAAATTCTTGTGGAACATCATAATCTTAGCCAGTGTTAAATGTAAAGAAATATGACAATAATAAAATCTAATTTGTAGTACACTTCAAATACTGAAAACACTGGTAATTGTTTTGTTTTTTATTTTATTATTCATTAATATTTCATAATTGGTTTTCTTTATTTTTAGCATTGTTTTCCTTGTTGTAATATAATAAACTTTTTGTAAGTTGTCATTAGGAAGTACTTTGAGAAGGTTACTGGGATGGCCACACCATTTTTTATAGGTGTATGTGAATTTATAAAGAGGAAACTTAGAACAAAATATGTATTTAAAAAATGATCAAGTGGAGTCTGATTCAAGAGTGTTAATGTATGTCCTCACCTAAAATATTAGCCCTAGGCTCAAGGAGAGTTATTACAGAGTTAAGGGCACAAAAGTGAGAGACTGTGTTTTGTTTTGTTTTTTATTTTTATTTTATTGGTCATGGAGTTTGAACTCTGGTGCCTGGTGCTGTCCCTCAGCTCAAGGTTAGTGATACCACTTGAGCCACAGCACCACTTCCATCTTTTTCTGCTTATGTGATGCTGAGAAATCAAACCCAAGGCCTCATGCATGCAAGGCAGGCACTCTACCATTGAGCCACTTCCCAGTACCTGAGAGAGTGGGTTTTAAAAAATCATCTAAACAACATTTGCTTTCTGCTTTGGGTTATATAATGAAATATATGAGTATCTTTTTTATGTTTTTGTGCATTGTCATACTTCTAAATTTATACTAACTTCACCACTTTATCCTTGTCAAAGTCATGAAATATCTCTGAGAGTTTGCTTCTGTGAAGATTGTTTTTGCATTTATAATTTCTTCTGAGTCATTTTTTTAAACAAAATCACTTTATATTTCATGTTGATGGGTATTTACACAGAGACAGGACTATAGAGGATTTAGTTTACCAAATGAACATTAAAATTAGTGCTCAAAAATAAAAATCAGCCTTAACACATATATTCATATCTTTCCCTACAATGTATGATGGAGGCTTTTTAGCTCCAATTTTCTTGGGATTCCTAGGTTTACAATTCTTAAATCACAGAGACATGCTGTAATGGGAGTAAGATTTTTTGGTACACTTTGCCCTTCAGTCTGTGTTTCTTGTTCCTCCCTTTTCTCAACTCCATAATTAGAGATTTTTCTCAGAGATGACTCCATCTCCAACTTTTCACTCTTCCTAGCTGGACAAATGAATTTGCAGATCAAGACTCTTAGACAGAAAGAATTTAAGAGCCTGAATCTAAGACACTTCTCTCATACACCATCCCTACAAAGACACAAGTACCAAAACAGGATACATAGTTTCATTTTTTTCTACCAAGGCCAATGCATGAGGTTGCTTGCTTCTGAGGGTGCCTGTTTGTGGCTCTTACTTATGTTGCAGATTAACTTTATACCTAGTTCCATTATCAGCTACCAAGGATGGCATGTTTAGGCCATCCAGGAGGTTGGCTCAACAGGGCGGCTGGATGTGTGTCCTATGAGGGGTTCCTAAGATCCCTCATGAATGGCACAGAAGATCTGTGTTGGAAAAACCGGGGGCAATTAAGGTATTCTACAAACACCATCTCAGCAAGGCAAAGTTTACTCCTGCAGAAGGCATGCTGTCGCATGTCGAAGTTGAATAAGCACACTGGATAGGCAGCCCACCACTGGTTCCCATGAATTTGAGCTTTGGTATCATCTTTTATGATGGCTCAAACTTTTGACTCCTTTCAAACTAGTCAAAAGCTTTAATAATCAACCAAATCTGAACACCTGGCCATATGAAAAATAAACAACTTTTACCCAGTTGTTGTTCTACTACTATTGCCATGCCTCTAGCCCCTAGCACTTCTCTAAAATAGCATTGGTAAGGTTTTGACTACCTTTACAAGGGCAATGCTTATATCAGTCAAGCACTTCAAGATTTAACTTCTACAATTCTCCCATCTGATTTTGCTTTCTTTTCTTCCAAACAATAATCATTGACTTTCCTATTCAGCAGTATCCAATAAGATATTTTGATTTAAAAAAGGGTTTGATTAAGGCAGTTTTACAGTCAGTCACAGAAAAAAAACCTGTTATAGAAGAGATAAAGCACACATTACTATGAAAACAATTACTAAAGAGGTAAATATTGACACCATGACTCATTGTTGAAATGCTTGTTCAATCATCAAACTTGTAAAAGAATCTGCCACCACACACAGACACACAACCTTTTTTATAAGTGACTGGGAGCTGGTCTTGGGTTTGATCTCATGCTGTGGGCATTGTCCCAGAGTAGTTTTACTCAAGGCTACCACTTTAGCCACAACTCCAGTAGTATCTTTTTTTGCACCTTTATTGGAAATAAAAGTCTCATCTTTCCTGTCTGGGTTGGCTTCAAACACAAAATTCAGTCAACTGAGCATTTAGGATTATACTCAGGATCATTTCAGTTTTTAGGTAATTTGTTTCCAGTATTCAATCCTTGTAAGTTTTTCTGTATCATTGGCCTCCAACCACCACACAGATTACCTTTGAAGTATATTTATTCTTTTATTTTTTATATTTATTTTAAAAATACTGTACAGAGGGTTAGTTACATGAGCAAAGTAAAGCATACATTTTCTATCAAGCATTGTTACCTCCTCCTTTATATGTCCCCTACCATCCCTAACCTCTTAGCTTCAAAACTACCCTATATACTCCCCCCGAACCCCGCCTAAATTGTAAAGTTTGTTTTTCAACAGTGTCTTGTGCATCTCATTGTTACAATGGGTCAACCTGTATTCCCATTTAAGTATTCTGTTTTTTCCCTTTCCTCCCCAAACTAGAGAAGTGTATATACAAGATGGAGGGCACTAACATCAAAAACATTGGAAACAGGGGTTATGCTGTTTTTTTGGGGGACAGCATACAAAGAAACAAAAATCACATGGAACATTATAAATATGTTAGAAACAATAACAAGAAATGACAAAAAACACTTGTGCCCCTATGGTGGGGTTCATTTCACTTATCACCATCTTATCTGTTCAAGTACTATATTTAGACCAAATTTTTCCCATTCAATCCTACCAGTGGCTCCTAGTTACTTTTACATGGTGGCATTTCCAGTAAACAAATCCAGCTGATAAATAAAAGCACCTATTGGAATAATTCGATTATGGAGATCATAGATTGTGGAGATCAACAGAATAAAACTAATTTAAGCTGCTGTTTCTGGTTTCTAGCTTGAAGCTCTTTAAGCTCCTAAGTAAATATGAAATTTGTAAATATGTAGTTTGTATTTGCAAATATGAAGTTTGAATGACCCACTAGCTAAGAAGTCTCTTCTTACTTAATTTAAGGTGTTTGAGAATGGTCAGGTATGGATTGGCCAATGGAACCAAAGCACAGATTCCACTCCAGTTGGCCAGTAACATCTCCAATAGTGGTCTCCTGGAATACCACCAGACATTTTCCCTGGCTATGATTTGTACTTACTGCTCATCTTCACTACATCCAGATAAGTTTCCCAGAAATGTTCAATTTTCCCCAGGTAGTTGACCTAGAAAGAATGGAGCTGATCAGTTTCAAGGGTTTTTGAAATAGACTCTTGCTTCTGAGAAGAGAAACAAGGTGTTCCAAGTTGTCTCGGATCACATTTTGCTGACCTATCATTAATTTCATGCACATGGGGTCTGGGCTCTATGACAGCACAAATAGAACCTCTTGTGTGGCCTCCCTGCAACACAGTAATAGCAGTACTCCGTATGTGGACAGAATCACCCTAGTATTTCCTCACTTATTCAGTCTCAATTTGAATCTGGGTAAACTCAAAATTGGAAGACATACACAAAGTGTCTGCTCCAAGATTGAATTTGCAATCATATCATAAGATTAAGTAGAGGGTCCATTGAGGCCCTGGAACTAAGCATGATCACTTTAAGGGCATTAAGAGTGTTTGGATTTCCCCAAGTAGGATGTTTTCACAAGTCAAACATTAGACATTTATCTGGACATTATGAAACTGAATCATATTTTGACCAATTTTTTCATTAACACCCTCATTACTAGATGGCAATGCCCCTGCCCACTAAAAGGGAAACTTGCATTCTTGTTAGAAACGCCCAAAACTCCTTCCCTCTTGGTAGGAAACCCTTCCTCCCTCTTGGTAGAAAACGCTTTAGGTGTAGCTTGCCTTTGTTTTTGTTTTTGTTTTGTTTTGTTTTGTTTTTTGGTCGGTCTTGGAACTGAACTCTTTGCCAGGGTGTTGTCCCTCAGCTCTTCAGCTCAAGGCTAGTCCTCTACCACTTGAGCCACAACACCACTTCCAGTTTTCTGAGTGGTTTATTGGTGATAAGAGTATCACAGAATTTACCTGCCTTGCCTAGCTTTGAATGACCATCCTCAGATCTTAGCCTTCAGAGTAGCTAGGATTACATGTGTGAGCCACCGGTGCCCATATTCTTTTTTCTTTTTTCTTTTCTTTGTTCTTGGATTTTTCGGTTGTGAGGCCTGAAATTTGGGCCGGGACACTGTCCCTCAGCTCTTCAGCTTAAGGATAGCTCTCTACCACTTGAGCCACAGTGCTTTTTCTGCTTACATGGTGCTGAGGTTTTGAACCCAGGGGTTCATGCATGCAAGACAAGCACTCTACTGCTAAACCACCTTCCCAGCTCTTCGTCTGAGTTTTTAGTTAACTCACTTGCCAATGTTCAAACCTTCTAAGGTCTTTGTGCAGGGGCTGGGAAGGTGGTTCAGTGGTAGAGTGCTTGCCTTGCATGCCTGAGGCCCTGGGTTCGATTCCTCAGCACCAAATAAGCAAAAAAGAAAAAAGCTGGAAGTGGCACTGTGGCTCAAGTGGTAGAGCGCTAGCCTTGAGCTGAAGAACTGAGGGACAGTGCCCAGGCCCAGAGTTTAGGCTCCATGACCGGACTCCCCCTTCTCCCCCCCAAAAAAAGGTCTTTGTGCAGCTTTGGTCTCCAATCACCACAGAAGCTCTTCCCTTGTCAGATTATGTTTCTAGAGCTAATTTTCCCATGCCATCCTACTAGAGCATTTAGTTTATGGGTTACAATTTTTTTTAGTATAATTAACAAACCTCTTTTGATTTTATTCTACTCTATATTTTATTTTTGCCAGTCCTGGGGCGCCCTGAGCTTCTTTTGCTCAAGGCTTACACTCTACCAGTTGAACCACAGTGTTATTTCCAGCCTTTTCTGTTTATGTGATTCTGAGGAATAAAACCCAGGGCTTCATGCATGCTGGACAAACAAAGCCATATTCCCAACCCCCAAAATATTTTATTTATACTAATCATAAGAATAAAATTTATTCATAAGGTGCTATCTGGTTTCAGGCTTTGAACTTTTTGGAAACTTTGGAGGGGGGGATCCTGAAAACCACCTAAGTAATTAGGAAATACGAATGACCCTCTAGGGAAGGGGTCTCTCCTAACTAGTATAAAATGTTTGAGAATGGACAGGTGGATGAAATGTTATGGTGAAAGGGATGGTCAATTGAACCAAAGTACAGGTTCTACTCTAGTTTTCCAGGAAGGTCTACAACACTGGTCCTCCACAATACCATTAGACATCTCCCCTGGCTATATTTACTGATTACTGTTCATCTCTTCAAGGTTTGGATTTCAGTGCATCTTGATAAGTTTCCCAGATATGCCAATCATCCCTCCCGATACCTACAGAAGCAAGGGGTATAGTTGGCTTGGGAAAAGAGGGTTTTTGTCTTAGATCCATACTCTTGTGAACAGCAACAGTAGGGTCTTACAAGTTTCTCCAGGCCGTGTTTGACTGACAGATCATGCACTCCATGCTCTTAGGGATCTGAGGTTCATCATAGTAGGAAGTGGACCACGTGTTTTTCTGGTTTCTGTGCCACAGAATCTTAATGGTGGTCAGAATATTTAACCCATTTCACTCAAGCATTATTTTCTTGGTCATAAGACTTGAGCTGAAGGGATCAGGGACAGCACCCAGGCCCAGAGTTCAAGGAAAAACCCTACTACTTGAGCCACAGCATTACTTCCAGTTGCTGGTAGTTAATTGGAGATAAGAGTGTCAAGGAATTTCCTGCCTGGGCTGGTTTTGAACTCTAATTCTCAGATCCTGAGTAGCTACGATTGCAGGTGCAAGCCACTGGCACCTGGCTTTTGACTTGAATTTTAAGTCTACCCAGAGAGTCTGCTTCTGAAACTAAGGTTCAATGCCATACATCCTTGGATCAGCTAGATGATCAATCCAGGCTTCAGAGTCAAAGTGGGCAGCTGAGCGAGTTTAGTGAGTAGGACTTTTTTGAGTTCCCCTTTCAGGATATAATATTTAAAACACACACATGCAAGCACATATTCATAACAAGTTTTTGTTTGGACAAGTGCACATTATTGAACTCCATAATGAAAATCATCCATTCTTTAATAGTGTTCTCAGACCTTTGTCAACATTCTCCCAATGGATTATCAGAAGCACGTCCTTCGATCATTTTCCTTGGTTTCCTTAGGCCTAGAATTCTTATTCCCCATTTTAGCAGATCTCTTGTGATTTCAGTTTTTGGTGCACTTAAACCTCCCTATTGTAAGTTTCTTGTGCACCCTTCTCATATTTGATGCTCCCGTTACTGGAGATTTCTCAACAATGGGTTCCTCCAGCTCCCCCATTTTTATTCTTGGGCCAGAGAATGAAAACACATATTGAGACTCAAGTTCTCTTTGTGCCTAAGACACACTCAGCCCATAAAAATCTCCAACCAACTAGGTAGTATGCTCTAATCCAATTTTTCCTCTCATGGCTTATGCATGAGATTACTTTTTATTGAGGTGTTTCCTTGGGCCCTTTCCTGAAATTGCTGATAAACTTTCCATCCTTTATCACAACAGATGGTGTTTAACCCAATCTTGAGCTATCTCAACAAGTCAGGATGTGTCTCCTCCTGAGGGTCTCCCTACATCCCCCTTGCATAACATGGATCCTGGATTAGTCCCCACATTGTTGGGAATACTCCCCTACTGTAACCCAATATCCCAAGAAAGACCACCAAGTTGAAAGGAACTTAGCATGGCAAAGTTTAGTTCTGTTAAAGGGCATATTATTGACAGGAAGCAACCACTCTGAGTAGGAAGTCTGCCCAGGTTATACCCCTAATGAGTTACTACTTCTGGTATTGATCACAAGTTGTGTTCACAATCTTGCTCTATTGGCTCTTTTGAAGCTCAGCTGATTATTTTGAAAGGGGTTAATAGTTTCAGAGCAATTCACTAAACCAGGACAACCAGGCCATAAATTGTTAGAAAATTCTTACTCAGCTTGTGCTTTATGAGTTAAACTATTCCTCAAGTCCTTAGAACTATTTTAGTAACAAGAAATACTTTAGTTATATAGCTTTTTGGAAGATAATTATGCTTAGTCAATGCTTTCCCTCAATCAATCATTTTCAGAGAAAATGATTATTCTAACTCCTACACAGTCTATTCCCAGAAAGAATTTATTATAAGCAGCTTCCTTTTTGGAATGGAAACTTATGAGCTTCCAGGTGAAAACACCTTATTTGCATATTGTCTTGATTCCCTTAGGCAAATTCGCCTCAGCAAGTGATTATGAAACCAACAGCTATGTGTGGCTGCTTCATTATAAAGAACCTGTCTTGTTCTTGTGCTCCTACTGCTAATAGAAAGAGGAAAGTCTGCTTTCTGGAAGGACATATGTATGGACTTAAGCACGCTTACTGAACCCTGAGCACAGAGCACAGATTGAGCTGCAGCATTTCAGAGCCATAGATGAATCAGTCAGATACCAGCTGCTGGGCTGACCACAGGGCACAATTCTGATGCCACATTTCTGAGGCAAATCAGTTCTAAGCTGCCAAGACACTATGGTAAGAAGAATCCTGAGGGGGAATTCTTGGTGGGAAGGAGAATGTGAAAGTTTGGATTTAGGTTTTAGAAAATGCAAGCCACTTTCTGAATTGCTTGAGGCAGTGAGCAGATCATCATATTTTCTAGCCCTCTAGATGCAGAGTATGAGAACACTTCCCACATCTCACACTCTATCCCTCCTGCCTAGCAGTCTTCAATTCCTTCTTACAGGAGTTAAGCAATTTTTAAGAAAGCAAAATTCAGCGAACTTGATCTAGCTTGTGAAGAAAACATAGCCTCTGGCTTTAGAATAGATCAATTTCTATCTCAGAATAAGAGGAAGAAAATAAACCACATTATAGAGAATTAACACTTTGCTGCATTAACTTTTCATTTATTAGATTCATACAAGAAAAAAGAAGAAATCTGAGAATTTCTGGAGCCTTTGTTAGCCTAATATCAGGTTCCTGTTGTTTTTTATTTGTTTGTTTGTTTTGTTTTTTTCCTAATACTTTAGAGATTCTAGTTAGAAGAATTGAGAAAATGCAGACATTAGCCTGGTTCAGATTAATCTGAAAACACAGCACCTAAGTTATCAAATTCTAAATCTAGTCTCAAAGCTGAAGGTCAAGGCTTCCCTCCCCACAACATCTTCAGAATAGCAGTATTGTCTGTGTATCGGGTTTGTTTTCTTTAAAGAATTAGAGAGCAGAACAGTTTTTAAAGCAGTTTTTCTTCAAAGCGAAAAGAAAGCAGTGCAACAGTCTCTTCCTCAAAGCAAAAACAGAGCAGTGAAACAGACTCCCTAGAGAAAAGAGAGACATAGTGCCTCATAATTGGTTTCCTAGTCTCAGAGCATGAGTATGGAATTTTTCCTTGTTGGATGCCCCTTCTCAGAGCACAAGCACAGAAAACACTTTTGATTGGATGGGAAGTAGAGGGACACTCCCCAGACCATAGTCAGAAAAAGCCATGTGTTAGCACCTAAAGCTTCATGGGAAAAGGGTGTGTATTTTTTGCTGCATCATTCATCCCCACCATGTTGGAACCAGTTCCAACCATTACTTTTTATCCATAACTACCCAGATGAAGTGGTTTAACTCCCTTTGAGTGGCACATAACCACTTATTACTCACTGGGCACTGTACATTGTGATGTCCCATCAACACTATGTTGACAGAGAAATTGGATGTCTAAATTGCTGTTTTGAAGAAGCAAAGCCCTCTGACTTAAACTTGCACACTTAACTTAAAATTTATTGTCTTTTTTCAACTATATTAGCATTACCTACTTAAATAAGTGGATTTTTCATTTTGATATATCCACATAGGCATACAATGTACCATGATTATGCTTAACCCCTTCATAATTCTCTCCCAGGTTTTATTAATCATTTTAAGCATACAACATAGTAGTAATAAGTACATTTACAATATTGTACAATCTCAATGTCCACATTCTTTACATCCTCCAAGATTCAAATTCTTTATTTATTAAAACAATTTTCCACTCTCCTCTGCTTCAAGTTACACATCAAGTAAGTTTTGCTTCCTGTCTCTATCAATTAGACTGTTCTATGTAACTACTCTTATAAGTTGAATCATGTAATATTTGATCTTTTTTTGACTGGCTTATTTCACTTAGCAGTATTCCAAAGGTTCAATCATAATATAGGATATGTCACAACATAATTCTTTTTTTGGGGGGGGGGTCTGGTCGTGGGGCCTGAACTCTGGGCCTGGGCACTGTCCCTCAGCTTTTCAGCTCAAGGCTAGCACTCTACCACTTGAGCCACAGCGCCACTTCTGACTTTTTTCTTTTTGCTTATGTGGTGCTGAGTAATCGAACCCAGAACCTCATGCATGCAAGGCAAGCGCTCTACCACTGAGCCACCTTCCCAGCCCCATAATTCTTTTTGAAGTTGAAATAATATACCACTGTATGTATAAACCACATTTGCTTTAGCTATTCATTTGTTGATGGCCACTGGATTGCCTCCATATTTGAGTATTGTACAAAATGAATATGAGTGTGCAAGATCTCTTCCAGACCTTGCTTTTAGTTGTTTAGAGTATATTCCCAGAAATGGAGTCACTGGATCACAAGAAAACTCTCTTTACTTTCTTTTTATTTTAAATTTTTTTTGTCATGGGGCTTGAACTCAGGGACAAGTCACTGTCCCTGAACTTTTCCTCAAGACTAGAGTTCTACAACTTTAAACCACAGATCCACTTCCAGTTTTCTGCCCAGACTGGCTATGAACTGTGATCCTTGCATTTCAGCCTCCTGTCCTGAGTGCTTAGGATTACAGGTATGAATAATCCTGTTTTTAATTGTTTGAAAAGATGCCATTCTATTTCCCATAGAACGGTTCCAATTTTACCACACTTTTGTCAATATTGTTACTTTATTTTTTTGTATTATCCTACCTAATTCATATGAAGTGGTAATTTTTTTTCATTATTTTGACTTACACTTTCGTGGTGATTAGTGATGTTCAACACCTTCTTCATTGGCGTGTTAACACTTTGTCTTCTCTGGAGAAACATCTGATTTTTTTTGCACATTGTAAAATCAGGTTGTGTGTCATTGCAATGATGTTTTTTTATATATTCTTGATGTGAACCACTTATCAAATATATACTTGCAATAACTTTATCCCATGCTTTTTTGGACACTATTGATTGCAATCTTTGGTGCATCCTGATTTATGTTTTCCTACAATGAATGACCCTTCGTTGATGTCAGTTTCTAGTATATCTTCTGGTCCTGTTACTACGAACCATCATATTGATTTGTACTCCTGCTATGGTAACAGTGAAGTAAAGCTATATAATTATGCTCTGGTCACCTATCTCCTGCCACTTTTGGAACTCTCTCCCTAGCTTTTCGTAAAGGTCGTGGGGCATATCCACAACTTATTTGGTCCTTAAAAACCTGTAGAAAGTTACAAGCCTTAAATTTAGTTAGTTTTCAGGGAAATACGTGACTTCCAATTTCTTTTTTTTCCTTTTTGTACATTTTTGATTGTAAGAATACTGTACAAACCGGTTACAGTTACATGACAAGGTAATGAGTACATTTCCTCTCAAGCAATTTTGCCTCCTCTGGGCAAATAAGATGAAAATTGAAAGCTTCGTAACATAGAAGCACACCAAAACTCTAGGTATATATTTTTCTTCATAAGAGTATTTAGAATTGTGTGAATCTATAGATTTAACCTACTTGCAAGTTAATAATGAACTTGTCCCACCTTAATGGATGCTAGACGATTTATGATGCTCTTGGGTCAGATACAAAAAGTACTTAATTTTTACAGTAGTACTGAAAGCCAGTGAGATATGTGTGTATGTGTATATTTATATATTTCAAGTGTATCTCCCATCCCTCAGTGCCACTGAGTGAAATAAAGATAGCCATGTGAAGCTTATACAAACAATGGTTTCTGAGTTTGAGCAACTGCGATCTTTATAATGAGCAATAGGCATGCCTGAACTTTACTCTGGAGGATGACAATAGCTTAGAAAAATATTGCAAATATACTATGGAATATAGAGCAGCTAGTATTCACTTGAAGATATGCAAACACTTGTGACTGCCATGGAATTTTTCTTTTCTTTTGTTTCTTGAATGTTCCTAGCTACAAAGACCAACACATATTTCTCCTAATAAACGCATACCTCCCCTTGAAAATGAGACATGAAAATTTGTTGAGAATACTTATTATTTTTCTAACCCTAAGCCCTCAATCCTATTTAGAGTACAATTCAACAAAAGAAATAGATGGAATTCAAATTTAACACATCTAGAAGCTTTTTTCTTAGAGCCATTTCTTAATGTAGGTGTGGAAGAAATTAAGGAAAAAAATACCTTCACAAATATATATTATGAAGATATTCTATGTATCTTAACAGTAATAAAGGATTACATTTCTGTTTTTTAGTGTGTGAATATTTACAGAGTATGTACAAAGTGCAAGCATTTATGCCAGGGCCTATCATAGAATAGAATGTAGCAATTTTTCTCTATATTGTTTGTATATTTATAGAATTTACCTGTCTGACTTCTCTCCCATTTTGATAAACAGAGCACCTGTTTGATTGAAATACAATCATTATTTTTCTACCTTCAGGATTCCACACACATTGTTGTCTCCTAAATATAGAAAAGATTCATGCATAACCCTCATCTTCAAGGAGCAATTCTCAGTATCCAAAGTAGCTTGTGTTTATCTCCCACCCTTTTCCTCCCAGCTGTCAATCTAGCTGAGTGATGGCTGAATTCTATAAGACAAGAAAGTTCAGATAATTCACAGGCATTCAGTTAGTATCTAATGGAAACTTCTTCACTTGGATTATATTTTATCATCATCTTTGTGAGAACTTCAGCTTCCTTATTTGGAAACTGAGCTGTTCAGTTAACAGTGAGTAGATGAATCTTATTATTTAAAATTTCATTTAACTGAAATTGGAAGAATTAATTTTTCAGACATTCTACATTTGAGATTCATTAGCCACATATAGCCAGTGGCTAGTCTGTTAGACAATGCATATATAGAATATTTCCATTAACACAGATGTTTCTGTTAGAACTGTTTTAGAGCATGTTTTAGCTTGTTAAGGCATGGTCCATGTTCACAAACTATATATGCTCCATAGGTGGTACTCAGACTGAAGATCCAACAAGAAAGGCTAGACACCCATGAAGTTAAGATATAGGTATAAATTGTTCTACATAGGCACACTTATTTGTGAGGAGGAAGGGGATCAAATAGTCAACATCCGCAGAATCAACACTCTCAACTCCAGGAAAGAATAAGTAAAAATTAATAGTTCTTTCCAGCTTTGCTTCTGTGATTGAAATTGACTGTGGTATTCTCAATGGTGATTTTGTTGGAAAATATAAATGTGTAAATATCACATTAGCTCAGTGAAGAATTAGGGTTTGTGCTTTGTAAATGTAATTTGGTATTTATATGTGACATTTCAATTTCTCCTGGTATCAATACACTACAAATATCTTTATATGGTTTCCGAGTTGTTTCTTTCATTAATTTTGTTGTTCTTACAGCAGGCATTTTAGAAATTAGTGGAAAAGTTAAGACTTTCTTGTGTTTTGCAATTCCATCATTTCTCAGTAATAAAAAATGAGAATACAAGAACTATATGAAGAAATTGTATCTCCAATCACCCGTTCACGTTCATTAATTACTGGAACAAAGGGAACTGGCTTCCCAGAATCTCACCTTCAGAATTCAAGAATGAGGTGGCAATAAGACAAGGAAAGAGAGACATAGTAATTTGCACTGAAGTTACTGTGCTGTCACAAGGAACAATCATTTTGAATCCCACAGTTAGCTTTTATTGTGGTTTTTATTAGTATGACAAAGATGACTGA